>NC_057796.1:175472939-175628031 GCF_018294505.1 Triticum aestivum
ATGCACATGCTCCAGCGCATATAAATTGGTTGAAAAATCAATTATGTGTCCTTGGGTGCATGCTTAGGTCCCAAGCAAGGAATGGGAATGAATTTCAAACACCGGGGCACCGTTGATTGCCGGCAAAACATTGAGATGCCTGGTTTTTAAATTCTAGTAAATCCAAAACTCATCTGAAATTCATGAAACTTGGCATGCTTTCATGGAGCGGCATCAACATACCGTGGTACAAATTTTGTCCCATTTGGGGCAGGTTTGGGTATATGCTTCTCACAAACCGGAGCTTCTCACAACAAGCATGATGGTTTTCGGAAGGGAACGTCCCACCTTTGTGGACGAAACGATATCCATTGCCTCTTATTGCTTTCAATTTTTTTTCTCGTGTGAACATAGAACAACAGGAGTATTGTGTGATTTTTTGTGATTTTTCAGGGTTCGTTTGGAAATTTGTGTGCATTAACTGAGTTTTCAATGCATTTTATGTGCATAATTAAAATTTGAACTACATGCACATGCTCCAGCACATATACATTGGTTGAAAAATCAAATCTGTGTCCTTGGGAGCATGCTTAGGTCCCATGCAAGAAATGGGAATGAATTTCAAACACCGGCACACTGTTGATTGCCGGCAAAACATGGAGATGCCTGGTTTTTAAATTCTAGTAAATCCAAAACACGTCTGAATTTCATGAAACTTGGCATGCTATCATGGAGCGCCATCAACATGCCGTGGTACAAATGTTGTCCCATTTGGGGCAGGTTTGGGTATATGCTTCTCACAAACCGGAGCTTCTCACAACAAGCATGATGGTTTTCGGTAGGGAACGTCCCACCTTTGTGGACAAACGATATCCAATGCCTCTTATTGCTTTCATTTTTTTTTCTCGTGTCAACATAGAACAACAGGAGTGTTGTGTGATTTTTTCTGATTTTTCGGGGTTTGTTTGGACATTTTTGTGCATTAACTGAGTTTTTAATGCATTTTATGTGCATAATACAAATTTGAACTACATGCACATGCTCCAGCGCATATAAATTGGTTGAAAAATCAAATATGTGTCCTTGGGTGCATGCTTAGGTCCCAAGCAAGAAATGGGAATGAATTTCAAACACCGGGGCACCGTTAATTACCGGCAAAACATTGAGATGCCTGGTTTTTAAATTCTAGTAAATCCAAAACTCGTCTGAAATTCATGAAACTTGGCATGCTATCATGGAGCGGCATCAACATGCCGTCGTACAAATTTTATCCCATTTGGGGCAGGTTTGGGTATATGCTTCTCACAAACCGGACCTTCTCACAACAAGCATGATGGTTTTCGGTAGGGAACGTCCCACCTTTGTGGACGAAACGATATCCATTGCCTCTTATTGCTTTCAAATTTTTTTCTCGTATCAACATAGAACAACAGGAGTATTGTGTGATTTTTTGTGATTTTTCAGGGTTCGTCTAGACATTTTTATGCATTAACTGAGTTTTCAATGCATTTTATGTGCATAATTAAAATTTGAACTACATGCACATGCCCCAGCGCATATAAATTGGTTGAAAAATCAAATATGTGTCCTTGGGTGCATGCTTAGGTCTCATGCAAGAAATGGGAATGAATTTCAAACACAGGCACACCATTGATTGCCGGCAAAACATTGAGATGCTTGGTTTTGAAATTCTAGTAAATCCAAAACTCGTCTGAAATTCATGAAACTTGGCATGCTATCATGGAGCGGGATGAACATGCCATGGTACAAATTTTGTCCCATTTGGGGCAGGTTTGGGTATATGCTGCTCACAAACCGGAGCTTCTCACAACAAGCATGATGGTTTTCGGTAGGGAACGTCCCACCTTTGTGGACAAAACGATATCCATTGCCTCTTATTGCTTTCAATTTTTTTCTCGTGTCAACGTAGAACAACAGGAGCGTTGTGTGATTTTTTGTGATTCTTCAGGATTCGTTTGGACATTTTTATGCATTAACTGAGTTTTCAATGCATTTTATGTGCATAATTCCAATTTGAACTACATGCACATGCTCCAGCGCATATAAATTGGTTGAAAAATCAAATCTGTGTCCTTGGATGCATGCTTAGGTCCCAAACAAGAAATGGGAATGAATTTCAAACACCGGGGCACCGTTGATTGCCGGCAAAACAATGAGATGCCTGGTTTTGAAATTCTAGTAAATCCAAAACTCGTCTGAAATTCATGAAACTTGGCATGCTATCATGGAGCGGCATCAACATGCCGTGGTACAAATTTTGTCCCATTTGGGGCAGGTTTGGGTATATGCTTCTCACAAACCGGAGCTTCTCACAACAAGCATGATGGTTTTCGGTAGGGAACGTCCCACCTTTGTGGACAAAACGATATCCATTGCCTCTTATTGCTTTCAATTTTTTTATCATGTCAACATAGAACAACAGGAGTGTTGTGTGATTTTTTGTGATTTTTCGAGGTTCGTTTGGACATTTTTATGCATTAACTGAGTTTTCAATGCATTTTATGTGCATAATTCCAATTTGAACTACATGCACATGCTCCAGCGCATATAAATTGGTTGAAAAATCAAATATGTGTCCTTGGATGCATGCTTAGGTCCCAAGCAAGAAATGGGAATGAATTTCAAACACCGGAGCACCGTTGATTGCCGGCAAAACATCGAGATGCCTGGTTTTTAAATTCTAGTAAGTCCAAAACACGTCTGAAATTCATGAAACTTGGCATGCTATCATGGAGCGGCATCAACATGCCGTGGTACAAATTTTGTCCCATTTGGGGCAGGTTTGGGTATATGCTTCTCACAAACCGGAGCTTCTCACAACAAGCATGATGGTTTTCGGTAGGGAACGTCCCACCTTTGTGGACGAAACGATATCCATTGCCTCTTATTGCTTTCAAATTTTTTTCTCGTGTCAACATAGAACAACAGGAGTGTTGTGTGATTTTTTGTGATTTTTCAGGGTTCGTTTGGACATTTTAATGCATTAACTGAGTTTTCAATGCATTTTATGTGCATAATTCCAATTTGAGCTACATGCACATGCTCCAGCGCATATAAATTGGTTGAAAAATCAAATATGTGTCCTTGGGTGCATGCTTAGGTCCCATGCAAGAAATGGGAATGAATTTCAAACAACGGCACACCGTTGATTGCCGGCAAAACATTGAGGTGCCTGGTTTTAAATTCTAGTAAATCCAAAACTCGTCTGAAATTCATGAAACTTGGCATTCTATCATGGAGCGGCATCAACATGCCGTGGTAAAATTTTTGTCCCATTTGGGGCAGGTTTGGGTATATGCTTCTCACAAACCAGAGCTTCTCACAACAAGCATGATGGTTTTCGGTAGGGAACGTCCTACCTTTGTGCACGAAACGATATCCATTGCCTCTTATAGCTTTCAATTTTTTTCTCGTGTGAACATAGAACAACAGGAGTGTTGTGTGATTTTTTGTGATTTTTCGGGGTTCGTTTGGACATTTTTATGCATTAACTGAGTTTTCAATGCATTTTATGTGCATAATTCGAACTACATGCACATGCTCTAGCGCATATAAATTGGTTGAAAAATCAAATATGTGTCCTTGGGTGCATGCTTAGGTCCCAAGCAAGAAATGGGAATGAATTTCAAACACCGGGGCACCGTTGATTGCCGGCAAAACATTGAGATGCATGGTTTTTAAATTCTAGTAAATCCAAAACTCGTCTGAAATTCATGAAACTTGGCATGCTATCATGGAGCGGCATCGACATGCCGTGGTACAAATTTTGTCCCATTTGGGGCAGGTTTGGGTATATGCTTCTCACAAACCGGAGCTTCTCACAACAAGCATAATGGTTTTCGGTAGGGAACGGCCCACCTTTGTGGATGAAAGGATATCCATTGCCTCTTATTGCTTTCAATTTTTTTTTCTCGTGTCAACATAGAACAACAGGAGTATTGTGTGATTGTTGTGCTTTTTCAGGGTTCGTTAGGACATTTTTATTAATTAACTGAGTTTTCAATGCATTTTATGTGCATAATTCAAATTTGAACTACATGCACATGCTCCAGCGCATATAAATTGGTTGAAAAATCAAATATGTGTCCTCGGGTGCATGCTTAGGTCCCAAGCAAGAAATGGGAATGAATTTCAAACACCGTGGCACCGTTGATTGCCGGCAAAACATTGAGATGCCTGGTTTTTAAATTCTAGTAAATCCACACCTTGTCTTAAATTCACGAAACTTGGCATGCTATCATGGAGCGGCATCAACATGCCGTGGTTCAAATTTTGTCCCATTTGGGGCAGGTTTGGGTATATGCTTCTCACAAACCGGAGCTTCTCACAACAAGCATGATGGTTTTCGGTAGGGAACGTCCCACCTTTGTGGACGAAACGATATCCATTGCCTCTTATTGCTTTCAATTTTTTTCTCGTGTCAACATAGAACAACAGGAGTATTGTATGATTTTTTCTGATTTTTCAGGGTTCGTTTGGACATTCTTATGCATTAACTGAGTTTTCAATGCATTTTATGTGCATAATTCCAATTTGAACTACATGCACATGCTCCAGCGCATATAAATTGGTTGAAAAATCAAATATGTGTCCTTGGGTGCATGCTTAGGTCCCATGCAAGAAATGGGAATGAATTTCAAACACCGGCACACCGTTGATTGCCGGCAAAACATTGAGATGCCTGGTTTTTAAATTCTAGTAAATCCAAAACTCGCCTGAAATTCATGAAACTTCACATGCTATTATGGAGCGGCATCAACATGCCGTGGTACAAATTTTGTCCCATTTGGGGCAGGTTTGGGTATATGCTTCTCACAAACCGGAGCTTCTCACAACAAGCATGATGGTTTTCGGTAGGGAACGTCCCACCTTTGTGGACGAAACGATATCCATTGCCTCTTATTGCTTTCAATTTTTTCTCGTGTCAACATAGAACAACAGGAGTGTTATGCTATTTTTTGTGATTTTTTGGGGTTCGTTTGGACATTTTTATGCATTAACTTAGTTTTCAATGCATTTTATGTGCATAATTCAAATCTGAACTACATGCACATGCTCCAGAACATATAAATTGGTTGAAAAATAAAATATGTGTCCTTGGGTGCATGCTTAGGTCCCAAGCAAGAAATGGGAATGAATTTCAAACACCAGGGCACCGTTGATTGCCGGCAAAACATTGAGATGACTGGTTTGTAAATTCTAGTAAATCCAAAGGTCGTCTGAAATTCATGAAACTTGGCATGCTATCATGGAGCGGCATCAACATGCCGTGGTACAAATGTTGTCCCATTTGGCGCAGGTTTGGGTATATGCTTCTCACAAACCGGAGCTTCTCACAACAAGCATGATGGTTTTCGGTAGGGAACGTCCCACCTTTGTGGACGAAACGATATCCATTGCCTCTTATTGCTTTCAATTTTTTTTCTCGTGTCAACATACAACAACAGGAGTGTTGTGTGATTTTTTCTGATTTTTCGGGGTTTGTTTGGACATTTTTATGCATTAACTGAGTTTTTAAAGCATTTTATGTGCATAATACAAATTTGAACTACATGCACATGCTCCAGCGCATATAAATTGGTTGAAAAATCAAATTTGTGTCCTTGGGTGCATGCTTAGGTCCCAAGCAAGAAATGGGGAAGAATTTCAAACACCGGGGCACCGTTAATTGCCGGCAAAACATTGAGATGCCTGGTTTCTAAATTCTAGTAAATCCAAAACTCGTCTGAAATTCATGAAACTTGGCATGCTTTCGTGGAGCGGCATCAACATGCCGTCGTACAAACTTTGTCCCATTTGGGGCAGGTTTGGGTATATGCTTCTCACAAACCGGAGCTTCTCACAACAAGCATGATGGTTTTCGGCAGGGAACTTCCCACCTTTGTGGACGAAACGATATCCATTGCATCTTATTGCTTTCAAATTTTTTTCTCGTGTCAACATAGAACAACAGGAGTATTGCGTGATTTTTTGTGATTTTTCAGGGTTCGTCTGGACATTTTTATGCATTAACTGAGTTTTCAATGCATTTTATGTGCATAATTCAAATTTGAACTACATGCACATGGTCCAGCGCATATAAATTGGTTGAAAAATCAAATATGTGTCCTTGGGTGCATGCTTAGGTCTCATGCAAGAAATGGGAATGAATTTCAAACACAGGCACACCATTGATTGCCGGCCAAACATTGATATGCCTGGTTTTTTAATTCTAGTAAATCCTAAACACGTCTGAAATTCATGAAACTTGGCATGCTATTATGGAGCGGCATCAACATGCCGTGGTACAAATTTTGTCCCATTTGGGGCAGGTTTGGGTATATGCTTCTCACAAACCGGAGCTTCTCACAACAAGCATGATGGTTTTTGGTAGGGAACGTCCCACCTTTGTGGACAAAACGATATCCATTGCCTCTTATTGCTTTCAATTTTTTTATCGTGTCAACATAGAACAATAGGAGTGTTGTGTGATTTTTTGTGATTTTTCAGGGTTCGTTTGGACATTTTTATGCATTAACTGAGTTTTTAATGCATTTTATGTGCATAATTCAATTTTGGACTACATGCACATGCTCCAGCGCATAAAAATTGAAATCAAATCTGTGTCCTAGGGTGCATTCTTAGGTCCCATGCAAGAAATGCGAATGAATTTCAAACACCGGGGCACCGTTGATTGCCTGCAAAACATTGAGATGCCTGGTTTTTAAATTCTAGTAAATCCAAAACTCGTCTGAAATTCATGAAACTTGGCACGCTATCATGGAGCGGCATCAACATGCCGTGGTACAAATTTTGTCACATTTGGGGCAGGTTTGAGTATATGCTTCTCACAAACCGGAGCTTCTCACAACAAGCATGATGGTTTTCGGTAGGGAGCGTCTCACCTTTGTGGACGAAACGATATCAATTGCCTCTTATTGCTTTCAATTTTTTTTCTCGTGTCAACGTAGAACAACAGGAGCGTTGTGTGATTTTTTGTGATTCTTCAGGGTTCGTTTGGACATTTTTATGCATTAACTGAGTTTTCAATGCATTTTATGTGCATAATTCCAATTTGAACTACATGCACATGCTCCAGTGCATATAAATTGGTTGAAAAATCAAATCTGTGTCCTTGGGTGCATGCTTTGGTCCCAAGCAAGAAATGGGAATGAATTTCAAACACCGGGGCACCGTTGATTGCCGGCAAAACATTGAGATGCCTGGTTTTGAAATTCTAGTAAATCCAAAACTCATCTAAAATTCATGAAACTTGGCATGCTATCATGGAGCGGCATCAACATGTCGTGGTACAAATTTTGTCCCATTTGGGGCAGGTTCTGGTATATGCTTCTCACAAACCGGAGCTTCTCACAACAAGCATGATGGTTTTCGGTAGGGAACGTCCCACCTTTGTGGACGAACCGATATCCATTGCCTCTTATTCCTTTCAAATTTTTTATCGTGTCAACATAGAACAACAGGAGTGTTGTGTGATTTTTTCTGATTTTTCGGGGTTCGTTTGGACATTTTATGCATTAACTGAGTATTCAATGCATTTTATGTGCATAATTCAAACTTGAACTACATGCACATGCTCCAGCGCATATAAACTGAAATCAAATATGTGTCCTTGGGTGCATTCTTAGGTCCCATGCAAGACATGGGACTGAGTTTCAAACACCGGGGCACTGTTGATTGCCGGGAAAACATTGAGATGCCTGGTTTTTTATTTTCTAGTAAATCCAAAACTCGTCTGAAATTCATGAAACTTGGCATGCTATCATGGAGCGGCATCCACATGCCGTGGTACAAATTTTGTCCCATTTGGGGCAGGTTTGGGTATATGCTTCTCACAAACCGGAGGTTCTCACATCAAGCATGATGGTTTTCGGTAGGGAAAGTCCCACCTTTGTGGACGAAACGATATCCATTTCCTCTTAATACTTTCAATTTTTTTTTCTCGTGTCAAGATAGAACAATAGGAGTGTTGTGTGATTTTTTGTGATTTTTCAGGGTTCGTTTGGACATTTTTATGCATTAACTGAGTTTTCAATGCATTTTATGTGCATAATTCCAATTTGAACTACATGCACATGCTCCAGCGCATATAAATTGGTTGAAAAATCCAATCTGTGTCCTTGGGTGCATGCTTAGGTCCCAACCAAGAAATGGGAATGAATTTCAAACACCGGGGCACCGCTGATTGCCGGCAAAACATTGAGATGCCTGGTTTTTAAATTCTAGTAAATCCAAAACTCGTCTGAAATTCATGAAACTTGGCAGGCTTTCATGGAGCGGCATCAACATGCCATGGTACAAATTTTGTCCCATCTGGGGCAGGTTTGGGTATATGCTTCTCACAAACCGGAGCTTCTCACAACAAGCATGATGGTTTTCGGTAGGGAACGTCCCACCTTTGTGGACGAAACGATATCCATTGCCTCTTATTGCTTTCAAATTTTTTTCTCGTGTCAACATAGAACAACAGGAGTGTTGTGTGATTTTTTCTGATTTTTCGGGGTTCATTTGGACATTTTTATGCATTAACTGAGTTTTCAATGCATTTTATGTGCATAATTCAAATTAGAACTAAATGCACATGCTCCAGCGCATATACATTGGTTGAAAAATCAAATCTGTGTCCTTGGGTGCATGCTTAGGTCCCATGCAAGAAATGGGAATGAATTTCAAACACCGGCACACCGTTGATTGCCGGCAAAACATTGAGATGCCTGGTTTTTAAATTCTAGTAAATCCAAAACACGTCTGAATTTCATAAAACTTGGCATGCTATCATGGAGCGGCATCAACATGCCGTGGTACAAATGTTGTCCCATTTGGGGCAGGTTTGGGTATATGCTTCTCACAAACCGGAGCTTCTCACAACAAGCATGATGGTTTTCGGTAGGGAACGTCCCACCTTTGTGGACGAAACGATATCCATTGCCTCTTATTGCTTTCAATTTTTTTTCTCGTGTCAACTTAGAACAACAGGAGTGTTGTGTGATTTTTTCTAATTATTCGTGGTTTGTTTGGACATTTTTATGCATTAACTGAGTTTTTAATGCATTTTATGTGCACAATACAAATTTGAACTACATGCACATGCTCCAGCGCATATAAATTGGTTGAAAAATCAAATTTGTGTCCTTGGGTGCATGCTTAGGTCCCAAGCAAGAAATGGGAATGAATTTCAAACACCGGGGCACCGTTAATTGCCGGCAAAACATTGAGATGCCTGGTTTTTAAATTCTAGTAAATCCAAAACTCGTTTGAAATTCATGAAACTTGGCGTGCTATCATGGAGCGGCATCAACATGCCGTCGTACAAATATTGTCCCATTCAGGGCAGGTTTCGGTATATGCTTCTCATAAACAGGAGCTTCTCACAACAAGCATGATGGTTTTCGGTAGGGAACGTCCCACCTTTGTGGACGAAACGATATCCATTGCCTCTTATTGCTTTCAAAAAAATTTCTCGTGTCAACATAGACAACAGGAGTATTGTGTGATTTTTTGTGATTTTTCAGGGTTCGTCTGGACATATTTATGCATTAACTGAGTTTTCAATGCATTATATGTGCATAATTCAAATTTGAACTACATGCACATGCTCCAGCGCATATACATTGGTTGAAAAATCAAATATGTGTCCTTGGGTGCATGCTTAGGTCTCATGCAAGGAATGGGAATGAATTTCAAACACAGGCACACTATTGATTGCCGGCAAAACATTGAGATGCCTGGTTTTTAAATTCTAGTAAATCCAAAACTCGTCTGAAATTCATGAAACTTGGCATGCTATTATGGAGCGGCATCAACATGCCGTGGTACAAATTTTGTCCCATTTGGGGCAGGTTTGGGTATATGCTTCTCACATACCGGAGCTTCTCACAACAAGCATGATGGTTTTCGGTAGGGAACGTCCCACCTTTGTGGACGAAACGATATCCATTGCCTCTTATTGCTTTCAATTTTTTTTATCGTGTCAGCATAGAACAATAGGAGTGTTGTGTGATTTTTTGTGATTTTTCAGGGTTCGTTTGGACATTTTTATGCATTAACTGAGTTTTTAATGCATTTTATGTGCATAATTCAAATTTGAACTACATGCACATGCTCCAGCGCATATAAATTGAAATCAAATCTGTGTCCTTGGGTGCATTCTTAGGTCCCATGCAAGAAATGCGAATGAATTTCAAACACCGGGGCACCGTTGATTGCCGGCAAAACATTGAGATGCCTGGTTTTTAAATTCTAGTAAATCCAAAACTCGTCTGAAATTCATGAAACTTGGCATGCTATCATGGAGCGGCATCAACATGCCGTGGTACAAATTTTGTCCCATTTGGGGCAGGTTTGGGTATTTGCTTCTCACAAACCGGAGCTTCTCACAACAAGCATGCTGGTTTTCGGTAGGGAACGTCCCACCTTTGTGGACGAAACGATATCCATTGCCTCTTATTGCTTTCAATTTTTTTTCTCGTGTCAACGTAGAACAACAGGAGCGTTGTGTGATTTTTTGTGATTCTTCAGGGTTCGTTTGGACATTTTTATGCATTAACTGAGTTTTCAATGCATTTTGTGTGCATAATTCCAATTTGAGCTACATGCACATGCTCCAGCGCATATAAATTGGTTGCAAAATCAATTATGTGTCCTTGGGTGCATGCTTAGGTCCCAAGCAAGAAATGGGAATGAATTTCAAACACCGGGGCACCGTTGATTGCCGGCAAAACATTGAGATGCCTGGTTTTTAAATTCTAGTAAATCCAAAACTCATCTGAAATTCATGAAACTTGGCATGCTTTCATGGAGCGGCATCAACATGCCGTGGTACAAATTTTGTCCCATTTGGGGCAGGTTTGGGTATATGCTTCTCACAAACCGGAGCTTCTCACAACAAGCATGATGGTTTTCGGTAGGGAACGTGCCACCTTTGTGGACGAAATGATATCCATTGCCTCTTATTGCTTTCAATTTTTTTCTCGTGTCAACATAGAAGAACAGGAGTGTTGTGTATTTTTTTTGTGATTTTTCAGGGTTCGTTTGGACATTTGTGTGCATTAACTGAGTTTTCAATGCATTTTATGTGCATAATTCAAATTTGAACTACATGCACATGCTCCAGCGCATATACATTGGTTGAAAAATCAAATCTGTGTCCTTGGGTGCATGCTTAGGTCCCATGCAAGAAATGGGAATGAATTTCAAACACCGGCACACTATTGATTGCCGGCAAAACATTGTGCCTGGTTTTTAAATTCTAGTAAATCCAAAACACGTCTGAATTTCATGAAACTTGGCATGCTATCATGGAGCGGCATCAACATGCCGTGGTACAAATGTTGTCCCATTTGGGACAGGTTTGGGTATATGCTTCTCACAAACCGAAGCTTCTCACAACAAGCATGATGGTTTTCGGTAGGGAACGTCCCACCTTTGTGGACAAACGATATCCATTGCCTCTTATTGCTTTCATTTTTTTTCTTGTGTCAACATAGAACAACAGGAGTGTTGTGTGATTTTTTCTGATTTTTCGGGGTTTGTTTGGACATTTTTGTGCATTAACTGAGTTTTTAATGCATTTTATGTGCATAATACAAATTTGAACTACATACACATGCTCCAGCGCATATAAATTGGTTGAAAAATCAAATATGTGTCCTTGGGTGCATGCTTAGGTCCCAAGCAAGAAATGGGAATGAATTTCAAACACCGGGGCACCGTTAATTGCCGGCAAAACATTGAGATGCCTGGTTTTTAAATTCTAGTAAATCCAAAACTCGTCTGAAATTCATGAAACTTGGCATGCTATCATCGAGCGGCATCAACATGCCGTCGTACAAATTTTGTCCCATTTGGGGCAGGTTTGGGTATATGCTTTTCACAAACCGGAGCTTCTCACAACAAGCATGATGGTTTTCGGTAGGGAACGTCCCACCTTTGTGGACGAAACGATATCCATTGCCTCTTATTGCTTTCAAATTTTTTTCACGTGTCAACATAGAACAACAGGTGTATTGTGTGATTTTTTGTGATTTTTCAGGGTTCGTCTTGACATTTTTATGCATTAACTGAGTTTTCAATGCATTTTATGTGCATAATTCAAACTTGAACTAACATGCACATGCCCAGCGCATATAAATTGGTTGAAAAATCAAATATGTGTCCTTGGGTGCATGCTTAGGTCTGATGCAAGAAATGGGAATGAACTTCAAACACAGGCACACCATTGATTGCCGGCAAAACATTGAGATGCCTGGTTTTTAAATTCTAGTAAATCCAAAACTCGTCTGAAATTCATGAAACTTGGCATGCTATTATGGAGCGGCATCAACATGCCCTGGTACAAATTTTGTCCCATTTGGGGCAGGTTTGGGTATATGCTTCTCACAAACCGGAGCTTCTCACAACAAGCATGATGGTTTTCGGTAGGGAACGTCCCACCTTTGTGGACTAAACGATATCCATTGCCTCTTATTGCTTTCAAATTTTTTTCTCGTGTCAACGTAGAACAACAGGAGCGTTGTGTGATTTTTTGTGATTCTTCAGGGTTCGTTTGGACATTTTTATGCATTAACTAAGTTTTCAATGCATTTTATGTGCATAAGTCCAATTTGAACTACATGCACATGCTCCAGCGCATATAAATTGGTTGAAAAATCAAATCTGTGTCCTTGGGTGCATGCTTAGGTCCCAAGCAAGAAATGGGAATGAATTTCAAACACCGGGGAACCGTTGATTGCCGCCAAAACATTGAGATGCCTGGTTTTGAAATTCTAGTAAATCCAAAACTCGTCTGAAATTCATGAAACTTGGCATGCTATCATGGAGCGGCATCAACATGCCGTGGTACAAATTTTGTCCCATTTGGGGCAGGTTTGGGTATATGCTTCTCACAAACCGGTGCTTCTCACAACAAGCATGATGGTTTTCGGTAGGGAACGTCCCACCTTTGTGGACGAAACGATATCCATTGCCTCTTATTGCTTTCAATTTTTTTATCATGTCAATGTAGAACAACAGGAGTGTTGTGTGATTTTTTGTGATTTTTCGGGGTTCGTTTGGACATTTTTATGCATTAACTGAGTTTTCAATGCATTTTACGTGGATAATTCCAATTTGAACTACATGCACATGCTCCAGCGCATATAAATTGGTTGAAAAATCAAATATGTGTCCTTGGATGCATGCTTAGGTCCCAAGCAAGAAATGGGAATGAATTTCAAACACCGGGGCACCGTTGATTGCCTGCAAAACATTGAGATGCCTGGTTTTTAAATTCTAGTATGTCCAAAACTCGTCTGAAATTCATTAAACTTGGCATGCTATCATGGAGCGGCATCAACATGCCGTGGTACAAATTTTGTCCCATTTGGGGCAGGTTTGGGTATATGCTTCTCACAAACCGGAGCTTCTCACAACAAGCATGATGGTTTTTGGTAGGGAACGTCCCACCTTTGTGGACGAAATGATATCCATTGCCTCTTATTGCTTTCAATTTTTTTTCTCGTGTCAACATAGAACAACAGGAGTGTTGTGTGATTTTTTGTGATTTTTCATGGTTCGTTTGGACATTTTTATGCATTAACTGAGTTTTCAATGCATTTTATGTGCATAGTTCCAATTTGAGCTACATGCACATGCTCCAGCGCATATAAATTGGTTGAAAAATAAAATATGTGTCCTTGGGTGCATGCTTAGGTCCCATGCAAGAAATGGGAGTGAATTTCAAACACCGGCACACCGTTGATTGCCGGCAAAACATTGAGATGCCTAGTTTTAAATTCTAGTAAATCCAAAACTCGTCTGAAATTCATGAAACTTGGCATTCTATCATGGAGCGGCATCAACATGCCGTGGTACAAATTTTGTCCCATTTGGGGCAGGTTTGGGTATATGCTTCTCACAAACCGGAGCTTCTCACAACAAGCATGATGGTTTTCGGTAGGGAACGTCCTACCTTTGTGGACGAAACGATATCCATTGCCTCTTATTGCTTTCAATTTTTTTTCTCGTGTGAACATAGAACAACAGGAGTGTTGTGTGATTTTTCGGGGTTCGTTTGGACATTTTTATGCATTAACTGAGTTTTCAATGCATTTTATGTGCATAATTCAAACTACATGCACATGCTCTAGCGCATATAAATTGGTTGAAAAATCAAATATGTGTCCTTGGGTGCATGCTTAGGTCCCATGCAAGAAATGGGAGTGAATTTCAAACACCGGCACACCGTTGATTGCCGGCAAAACATTGAGATGCCTGGTTTTAAATTCTAGTAAATCCAAAACTCGTCTGAAATTGATGAAACTTGGCATTCTATCATGGAGCGGCATCAACATGCCGTGGTACAAATTTTGTCCCATTTGGGGCAGGTTTGGGTATATGCTTCTCACAAACCGGAGCTTCTCACAACAAGCATGATGGTTTTCGGTAGGGAACGTCCTACCTTTGTGGACGAAACGATATCCATTGCCTCTTATTGCTTTCAATTTTTTTTCTCGTGTGAACATAGAACAACAGGAGTGTTGTGTGATTTTTCGGGGTTCGTTTGGACATTTTTATGCATTAACTGAGTTTTCAATGCATTTTATGTGCATAATTCAAACTACATGCACATGCTCTAGCGCATATAAATTGGTTGAAAAATCAAATATGTGTCCTTGGGTGCATGCTTAGGTCCCAAGCAAAAATGGGAATGAATTTCAAACATCGGGGCACCGTTGATTGCCGGCAAAACATTGAGATGCCTGGTTTTTAAATTCTAGTAAATCCAAAACTCGTCTGAAATTCATGAAACTTGGCATGCTGTCATGGAGCGGCATCAACATGCCGTCGTACAAATTTTGTCCCATTTGGGGCAGGTTTGGGTATATGCTTCTCACAAACCGGAGTTCTCACAACAAGCATGATGGTTTTTCGTAGCGAACATCCCACCTTTGTGGACGAAACGATATCCATTGCCTCTTATTGCTTTCAATTTTTTTCTCGTGTGAACATAGAACAACAGGAGTGTTGTGTGATTTTTCGGGGTTCGTTTGGACATTTTTATGCATTAACTGAGTTTTCAATGCATTTTATGTGCATAATTCGAACTACATGCACATGCTGTAGCGCACATAAATTGGTTGAAAAATCAAATATGTGTCCTTGGGTGCATGCTTAGGTCCCAAGCAAGAAATGGGAATGAATTTCAAACACCGGGGCACCGTTGATTGCCGGCAAAACATTGAGATGCCTGGTTTTTAAATTCTAGTAAATCCAAAACTCGTCTGAAATTCATGAAACTTGGCATGCTATCATGGAGCGGCATCGACATGCCGTGGTACAAATTTTGTCCCATTTGGGGCAGGTTTGGTTATATGCTTCTCACAAACCGGAGCTTCTCACAACAAGCATGATGGTTTTCGGTAGGGAACGTCCCACCTTTGTGGATGAAACGATATCCATTGCCTCTTATTGCTTTCAAATTTTCTTCTCATGTCAACATAGAACAACAGGAGTATTGTGTGATTGTTGTGATTTTTCAGGGTTCGTTAGGACATTTTTATTAATTAACCGAGTTTTCAATGCATTTTATGTGCATAATTCAAATTTGAACTACATGCACATGCTCCAGCGCATATAAATTGGTTGAAAAATCAAATATGTGTCCTTGGGTGCATGCTTAGGTCCCAAGCAAGAAATGGGAATGAATTTCAAACACCGGGGCACCGTTGATTGCCGGCAAAACATTGAGATGCCTGGTTTTTAAATTCTAGTAAATCCAAACCTTGTCTGAAATTCATGAAACTTGGCATGCTATCATGGAGCGGCATCAACATGTCGTGGTACAAATTTTGTCCCATTTGGGGCAGGTTTGGGTATATGCTTCTCACAAACCGGAGCTTCTCACAACAAGCATGATGGTTTTCGGTAGGGAACGTCCCACCTTTGTGGACGAAACGATATCCATTGCCTCTTATTGCTTTCAATTTTTTTTCTCGTGTCAACATAGAACAACAGGAGTGTTGTGTGATTTTTTGTGATTTTATGGGGTTCGTTTGGACATTTTTATGCATTAACTGAGTTTTCAACGCATTTTATGTGCATAATTCAAATCTGAACTACATGCACATGCTCCAGCGCATATAAATTGGATGAAAAATCAAATATGTGTCCTTGGGTGCATGCTTAGGTCCCATGCAAGAAATGGGAATGAATTTCAAGCACCGGGGCACCGTTGACTGCCGGCAAAATATTGAGATGCCTGGTTTTTAAATTCTAGTAAATACAAAGCTCGTTTGAAATTCATGAAACTTGGCATGCTATCATGGAGCGGCATCAACATGCCGTGGTACAAATTTTGTCCCATTTGGGGCAGGTTTGGGTATATGCTTCTCACAAACCGGAGCTTCTCACAACAAGCATGATGGTTTTCGGTAGGGAACGTGCCACCTTTGTGGACGAAATGATATCCATTGCCTCTTATTGTTTTCAATTTTTTTCTCGTGTCAACATAGAAGAACAGGAGTGTTGTGTATTTTTTTTGTGATTTTTCAGGGTTTGTTTGGACATTTTTATGCATTAACTGAGTTTTCAATGCATTTTATGTGCATAATTCAAATTGAACTACATGCACATGCTCCAGCGCATATAAATTGGTTGAAAAATGAAATCGGTGTCCTTGGGTGCATGCTTAGGTCCCATGCAAGAATTGGGAATGAATTTCAAACACCGAGGCACACTTGATTGCCGGCAAAACATTGAGATGCCTGGTTTTTAACTTCTAGTAAATCCAAAACTCATCTGAAATTCATGAAACTTGGCATGCTATCATGGAGCGGCATCAACATGCCATGGTAAAAATTTTGTCCCATTTGGGGCAGGTTTGGGTATATGCTTCTCACAAACCGGAGCTTCTCACAACAAGCATGATGGTTTTTGGTAGGGAACGTCCCACCTTTGTGGATGAAACAATATCCATTGCCTGTAATTGCTTTCAAATTTTTTCTCGTGTCAACATAGAACAACAGGAGTGTTGTGTGATTTTTTGTGATTTTTCGGGGTTCGTTTGGACATTTGTATGCATTAACTGAGTTTTCAATGCATTTGATATGCATAATTCAAATCTGAACTACATGCACATGCTCCAGCGCATATAAATTGGTTGAGAAATCAAATCTCTGTCCTTGGGTGCCTGCTTATGTCCCATGCAAGAAATGGGAATGAATTTCAAGCACTGGGGCACCGTTGACTGGCGGCAAAACATTGAGATCCCTGATTTTTAAATTCTAGAAAATTGAAAACTCCTTTGAAATTCATGAAACTCGGCATGCTATCATGGATCGGCATCAACATGCCATGGTACTAATTTTGTCCCATTTGGGGCACGTTTGGGTATATGCTTCTCACAAACCGGAGCTTCTCACAACAAGCATGATGGCATTCGGTAGGGAACGTCCCACCTTTGTGGACGAAATGATATCCGTTGCCTCTTATTGCTTTCAATTTTTTTTTCTCGTGTCAACATAGATCAACAGGAGGGTTGTGTGATTTTTTTATTTTTCGGGGTTCGTTTGGACATTTGTGTGCATTAACTGAGTTTTCAATGCATTTTATGTGCATAATTAAAATTTGAACTACAAGCACATGCTCCAGCACATATAAATTGGTTGAGAAATCAAATCTGTGTCCTTGGGTGCATGCTTAGGTCCCATGCAAGAAATGGGTATAAATTTCAAACACCGGGGCACCGTTGATTGCCGGCAAAACATTGAGATGCCTGGTTTTTAAAAATTCTAGAAAATCCAAAACTCGTCTGAAATTCATGAAACTTGGCATGCTATCATGGAGGAGCATCAACATGCCGTGGTACAAATTTTGTCCCATTTGGGGCAGGTTTGGGTATATGCTTCTCACAAACCGGAACTTCTCACAACAAGCATGATGGTTTTCATAAGGGAACGTCCCACCTTTGTGGACCAAACGATATCCATTGCCTCTTATTTCTTTCAAATTTTTTCTCGTGTCAACATAGAACAACAGGAGTGTTGTGTGATTTTTTGTGATTTTTCGGGGTTCGTTTGGACATTTGTATGCATTAACTGAGTTTTCCATGCATTTTATGTGCATAATTCAAATCAGAACTACATGCACATGCTCCAGCGCATATAAATTGGTTGAGAAATAAATCTCTGTCCTTGGGTGCCCGCTTAGGTCCCATGCAAGAAATGGGAATGAATATCAAGCACCAAGGCACCGTTGACTGCCGGCAAAACATTGAGATGCCTGGTTTTTAAATTCTAGAAAATCGAAAACTCGTTTGAAATTCATGAAACTCGGCATGCTATCATGGATCGGCATCAACATGCCGTGGTACTAATTTTGTCCCATTTTGGGCAGGTTTGGGTATATGCTTCTCACAAACCGGAGCTTCTCACAACAAGCATGATGGCATTCGGTAGGGAACGTCCCACCTTTGTGGACGAAACGATATCCGTTGCCTCTTATAGCTTTCAATTTTTTTCTCGTGTCAACATAGAACAACAGGAGGGTTGTCTGATTTTTTATTCTTATTTTTCGGGGTTAGTTTGGCCATTTTTATGCATTAACTGAGTTTTCAATACATTTTATGTGCATAATTCAAATTTGAACTACATGCACATGCTCCAGCGCATATAAATTGGTTGAAAAGTCAAATATGTGTCCTTGGGTGCAGGCTTAGGTCCCACGCAAGAAATGGGAATGAATTTCAAACACCGGGGCACCGTTGATTGCCGGCAAAACATTGAGATGCCTGGTTTTTAAATTCTAGTAAATCCAAAACTCTTCTGAAATTCATGAAACTTGGCATGCTATCATGGAGCGGCATCAACATGCCGTGGTACAAATTTTGTCCCATTTGGGGCAGGTTTGGGTATATGCTTCTCACCAAACTGGAGCTTCTCACAACAAGCATGATGGTTTTCGGTAGGGAACATCCCACCTTTGTGGACGAAACGATATCCATTGCCTCTTATTGCTTTCAATTTTTTTCTCGTGTCAACATAGAACAACAGGAGTGTTGTGTGATATTTTGTGATTTTTTCGTGGTTCGTTTGGACATTTTTATGCATTAACTGGGTTTTGAATGCATTTTATGTGCATAATTCAAATCTGAACTACATGCACATGCTCCAGCGCATATAAATTGGTTGAAAAATCAAATATGTGTCCTTGGGTGCATGCTTAGGTCCCAAGCAAGAAATGGGAATGAATTTCAAACACCGGGGCACCCTTGATTGCCGGCAAAACATTGAGATGCCTGGTTTTTAAATTCTAGTATATCCAAAACTCGTCTGAAATTCATGAACTTGGCATGCTATCATGGAGCGGCATCAACATGCCGTGGTTCAAATTTTGTCCCATTTGGGGCAGGTTTGGGTATATGCTACTCACAAACCGGAGCTTCTCACAACAAGCATGATGGTTTTCGGTAGGGAACGTCCCACCTTTGTGGACGAAACGATATCCATTGCCTCTTATTGTTTTCAAATTTTTCTCGTGTCAACATAGAACAACAGGAGTGTTGTGTGATTTTTCGGGGTTCGTTCGGACATTTTTATGCATTATTTGAGTTTTGAATGCATTTTATGTGCATAATTCAAATTTGAACTACATGCACATGCTCCAGCGCATATAAATTGGATGAAAAATCAAATATGTGTCCTTGGGTGCATGCTTAGGTCCCATGCAAGAAATGGGAATGAATTTCAAGCACCGGGGCACCGTTGACTGCCAGCAAAATATTGAGATGCCTGGTTTTTAAATTCTAGTAAATCCAAAACTCGTCTGAAATTCATGAAACTTGGCATGCTATCATGCAGCGGCATCAACATGCCGTGGTACTATTTTTCTCCCATTTGGGGCAGGTTTGGGTATATGCTTCTCACAAACCGGAGCTTCTCACAACAAGCATGATGGTTTTCGGTAGGGAACGTCCCACCTTTGTGGATGAAATGCTATCCATTGCCTCTTATTGCTTTCAATTTTTTTCTCGTGTCAACATAGAATAACAGGAGTGTTGTGTGATTTTTTGTGATTTTTCTGGGTTCGTTTGGACATTTATTTTCATTAACTGAGTTTTCAATGCATTTTATGTGCATAATTCCAATTTGAACTACATGCACATGCTCCAGCGAATTTAAATTGGTTGAGAAATCAAATCTGTGTCCTTGGGTGCATGCTTAGTTTCCATGCAGGAAATGGGAATGAATTTCAAACACCGGGGCACCGTCGATTGCCGGCAAAACTTTGAGATGCCTGGTTTTTAAATTCTAGTAAATCCAAAACTCATCTGTAATTCATGAAACTTGGCATGCTATCATGGAGCGGTATCAACATGCCGTGGTACAAATTTTGTCCCATTTGGGGCAGGTTTGGGTATATGCTTCTCACAAACCGGAACTTCTCACAACAAGCATGATGGTTTTCAGTAGGGAACGTCCCACCTTTGTGGACGAAACGATATCCATTGCCACTTATTGACTTCAAAAATTTTCTCGTGTCAACATAGAACAATAGGAGTGTTGTGTGATTTTTGTGATTTTTCGGGGTTCGTTTGGACATTTTTATGCATTAACTGAGTTTTCAATGCATTTTATGTGCATAATTCATATCTGAACTACATGCACATGCTCCAGTGCATATAAATTGGTTGAAAAATCAAATCTGTGTCCTTGGGTGCATGCTTAGGTCCCATGCAAGAAATGGGAATGAATTTCAAGCACCGGGTCACAGTTGACTGCCGACAAAACATTGAGATGCCCGGTTTTTAAATTCATGTAAATCCAAAACTCGTCTGAAATTCATGAAACTTGGCATGCTATCATGGAGCGGCACCAACATGCCGTGGTACAAATTTTGTCCCATTTGGGGCAGGTATGGGTGTATGATTCTCACAAACCGGAGCTTCTCACAACAGGCATGATGGTTTTCGGTACGTAAAGTCCCACCATTGTGGACGAAACGACATCCATTGCCTCTTATTGCTTTCAAATTTTTTTGCTCGGGTCAACATAGAACAACAGGAGTGTTGTGTGATTTTTTGTGATTTTTCGGGGTTCGTTTGGACATTTTTATGCATTAACTGAGTTTTCAATGCATTTTATGTGCATAATTCAAATCTGAACTACATGCACATGCTCCAGCGCATATAAATTGGTTGAAAAATCAAATCTGTGTCCTTGGGTGCATGCTTAGGTCCCATGCAAGAAATGGGAATGAATTTCAAACACCGGGGCACCGTTGATTGCCGGCAAAACATTGAGATGGTTGGTTTTTTAATTCTAGTAAATCCAAAACTCGTCTGAAATTCATGAAACTTGGCATGCTATCATGGAGCGGCATCAACATGCCGTGGTACAAATTTTGTCCCATTTGGGGCAGGTTTGGGTATATGCTTCTCACAAACCGGAGCTTCTCGCAACAAGCATGATGGTCTTCGGTAGGGAACGTCCCACCTTTGTGGACGAAACGATATCCATTGCCTCTTATTGATTTGAATTTTTTTTCTCGTGTCAACATAGAACAATAGGAGTGTTGTGTGATTTTTTGTGATTTTTCGGGGTTCGTTTGGACATTTTTATGCATTAACTGTGTTTTCTATGCATTTTATCTGCATAATTCAAATTTGAACTACATGCACATGCTCCAGGGCATATAAATTGGTTGAAAAATCAAATATGTGTCCTTGGGTGCAGGCTTAGGTCCCACGCAAGAAATGGGAATGAATTTCAAACACCGGGGCACCGTTGATTGCCGGCAAAACATTGAGATGCCTGGTTTTTAAATTCTAGTAAATCCAAAACTCTTCTGAAATTCATGAAACTTGGCATGCTATCATGGAGCGGCATCAACATGCCGTGGTACAAATTTGGGGCAGGTTTGGGTATATGCTTCTCACCAAACCGGAGCTTCTCACAACAAGCATGATGGTTTTCGGTAGGGAACATCCCACCTTTGTGGACGAAACGATATCCATTGCCTCTTATTGCTTTCAATTTTTTTCTCGTGTCAATATAGAACAACAGGAGTGTTGTGTGATTTTTTGTGATTTTTTCGTGGTTCGTTTGGACATTTTTATGCATTAACTGAGTTTTGAATGCATTTTATGTGCATAATTCAAATCTGAACTACATGCACATGCTCCAGCGCATATAAATTGGTTGAAAAATCAAATATGTGTCCTTGGGTGCATGCTTAGGTCCCAAGCAAGAAATGGGAATGAATTTCAAACACCGGGGCACCCTTGATTGCCGGCAAAACATTGAGATGCCTGGTTTTTAAATTCTAGTAAATCCAAAACTCGTCTGAAATTCATGAACTTGGCATGCTATCATGGAGCGGCATCAACATGCCGTGGTTCAAATTTTGTCCCATTTGGGGCAGGTTTGGGTATATGCTACTCACAAACCGGAGCTTCTCACAACAAGCATGATGGTTTTCGGTAGGGAACGTCCCACCTTTGTGGACGAAACGATATCTATTGCCTCTTATTGTTTTCAAATTTTTCTCGTGTCAACATAGAACAACAGGAGTGTTGTGTGATTTTTCGGGGTTCGTTTGGACATTTTTATGCATTATTTGAGTTTTGAATGCATTTTATGTGCATAATTCAAATTTGAACTACATGCACATGCTCCAGCGCATATAAATTGGATGAAAAATCAAATATGTGTCCTTGGGTGCATGCTTAGGTCCCATGCAAGAAATGGGAATGAATTTCAAGCACCGGGGCACCGTTGACTGCCAGCAAAACATTGAGATGCCTGGTTTTTAAATTCTAGTAAATCCAAAACTCGTCTGAAATTCATGAAACTTGGCATGCTATCATGGAGCGGCATCAACATGCCGTGGTACTATTTTTCTCCCATTTGGGGCAGGTTTGGGTATATGCTTCTCACAAACCGGAGCTTCTCACAACAAGCATGATGGTTTTCGGTAGGGAACGTCCCACCTTTGTGGACGAAATGCTATCCATTGCCTCTTATTGCTTTCAATTTTTTTCTCGTGTCAACAGGGAATAACAGGAGTGTTGTGTGATTTTTTGTGATTTTTCTGGGTTCGTTTGGACATCTTTATGCATTAACTGAGTTTTCAATGCATTTTATGTGCATAATTCCAATTTGAACTACATGCACATGCTCCAGCGAATTTAAATTGGTTGAGAAATCAAATCTGTGGCCTTGGGTGCATGCTTAGGTTCCATGCAGGAAATGGGAATGAATTTCGAACACCGGGGCACCGTCGATTGCCGGCAAAACTTTGAGATGCCTGGTTTTTAAATTCTAGTAAATCCAAAACTCATCTGTAATTCATGAAACTTGGCATGCTATCATGGAGCGGTATCAACATGCCGTGGTACAAATTTTGTCCCATTTGGGGCAGGTTTGGGTATATGCTTCTCACAAACCGGAGCTTCTCACAACAAGCATGATGGTTTTCAGTAGGGAACGTCCCACCTTTGTGGACGAAACGATATCCATTGCCACTTATTGATTTCAAAAATTTTCTCGTCTCAACATAGAACAATAGGAGTGTTGTGTGATTTTTGTGATTTTTCGGGGTTCGTTTGGACATTTTTATGCATTATTTGAGTTTTCAATGCATTTTATGTGCATAATTCAAATCTGAACTACATGCACATGCTCCAGTGCATATAAATTGGTTGAAAAATCAAATCTGTGTCCTTGGGTGCATGCTTAGGTCCCATCCAAGAAATGGGAATGAATTTCAAGCACCGGGTCACAGTTGACTGCCGGCAAAACATTGAGATGCCTGGTTTTTAAATTCAAGTAAATCCAAAACTCGTCTGAAATTCATGAAACTTGGCATGCGATCATGGAGCGGCACCAACATGCCGTGGTACAAAATTCGTCCCATTTGGGGCAGGTATGGGTGTATGATTCTCACAAACCGGAGCTTCTCACAACAGGCATGATGGTTTTCGGTACGGAAAGTCC
Organism: Triticum aestivum; assembly: GCF_018294505.1. Taxonomy (NCBI): domain Eukaryota; kingdom Viridiplantae; phylum Streptophyta; class Magnoliopsida; order Poales; family Poaceae; genus Triticum; species Triticum aestivum. The sequence goes on from NC_057796.1 coordinate 175,496,912, forward strand.
CACCATTGTGGACGAAACGACATCCATTGCCTCTTATTGCTTTCAATTTTTTTTGCTCGGGTCAACATAGAACAACAGGAGTGTTGTTTGATTTTTTGTGATTTTTCGGGGTTCGTTTGGACATTTTTATGCATTAACTGAGTTTTCAATGCATTTTATGTGCATAATTCAAATCTAAACTACATGCACATGCTCCAGCGCATATAAATTGGTTGAAAAATCAAATCTGTGTCCTTGGGTGCATGCTTAGGTCCCATGCAAGAAATGGGAATGAATTTCAAACACCGGGGCACCGTTGATTGCCGGCAAAACATTGAGATGGCTGGTTTTTTAATTCTAGTAAATCCAAAACTCGTCTGAAATTCATGAAACTTGGCATGCTATCATGGAGCGGCATCAACATGCCGTGGTACAAATTTTGTCCCATTTGGGGCAGGTTTGGGTATATGCTTCTCACAAACCGGAGCTTCTCGCAACAAGCATGATGGTCTTCGGTAGGGAACGTCCCACCTTTGTGGACGAAACGATATCCATTGCCTCTTATTTATTTGAATTTTTTTTCTCGTGTCAACATAGAACAATAGGAGTGTTGTGTGATTTTTTGTGATTTTTCGGGGTTCGTTTGGACATTTTTATGCATTAACTGTGTTTTCTATGCATTTTATGTGCATAATTCAAATTTGAACAACATGCACATGCTCCAGGGCATATAAATTGGTTGAAAAATCAAATATGTGTCCTTGGGTGCATGCTTAGGTCCCAAGCAATAAATGGAAATGAATTTCAAGCACCGGGGCACCGTTGACTACCGGCAAAACATTGAGATGCCTGGTTTTTAAATTCTAGTAAATCCAAAACTCGTTTGAAATTTATGAAACTTGGCATGCTATCATGGAGCGGCATCAACATGCCATGGTACAAATTTTGTCCCATTTGGGGCAGGTTTGGGTATATGCTTCTCACAAACCGGAGCTTCTCACAACAAGCATGATGGTTTTCGGTAGGGAACGTCCCACCTTTGTGCACGAAATGATATCCATTCCCTCTTATTGCTTTCAATTTTTTTCTCGTGTCAACATAGAATAACAGGAGTGTTGTGTGATTTTTCGGGGTTCGTTTGGACATTTTTATGCATTAACTGAGCTTTCAATGCATTTTATGTGCATAATTCAAATCTGAACTACATGCACATGCTCCAACGCATATAAATTGGTTGAAAAATCAAATCCGTGTCCTTGGGTGCATGCTTAAGTCCCATGCAAGAAATGGGAATGAATTTCAAGCACCGGGGCACCGTTGATTGCCGGCAAAACATTGAGATGCCTGGTTTTTAAATTCTAGTAAATCCAAAACTCGTCTGAAATTCATGAAACTTGGCATGCTATCATGGAGCGGCATCAACATGCCGTGGTACAAATTTTGTCCCATTTGGGGCACGTTTGGGTATATGCTTCTCACAAACCGGAGCTTCTCACAACAAGCATGATGGTTTTCGGTAGGGAACGTCCCACCTTTGTGGACGAAACGATATCCATTGCCTCTTATTGATTTCAAATTTTTTTCTCGTGTCAACATAGAACAACAGGAGTGTTGTGTGATTTTTTGTGATTTTTCGGGGTTCGTTTGGACATTTTTATGCATTAACTGAGCTTTCAATGCATTTTATGTGCATAATTCAAATTTGAACTACATGCACATGCTCCAGCGCATATAAATTGGTTGAAAAATCAAATATGTGTCCTTGGGTGCATGCTTAGGTCCCATGCAAGAAATGGGAATGAATTTCAAACACGGGGGCACCTTTGATTGCCGGCAAAACATTGAGATGCCTGGTTTTTAAATTGTAGTAAATCCAAAACTCTTCTGAAATTCATGAAACTTGGCGTGCTATCATGGAGCGGCATCACGATACCGTGGTCCAAATTTTGTCCCATTTGGGGCAGGTTTGGGTATATGCTTCTCACAAACTGGAGCTTCTCACAACAAGCATGATGGTTTTCGGTAGGGAACGTCCCACCTTTGTGGACGAAACGATATCCATTGCCTCTTATTGCTTTCAAATTTTTTTCTCATGTCAACATAGAACAACAGGAGTGTTGTGTGATTTTTTGTGATTTTTCGGGGTTCGTTTGGACATTTTTATGCATTAACTAAGTTTTCAATGCATTTTATGTGAATAATTCAAATTTAACTACATGCACATGCTCCAGCGCATATAAATTGGTTGAAAAATCAAATTTGTGTCCTTGGGTGCATGCTTAGGTCCCAAGCAAGAAATGGGAATGAATTTCAAACACGGGGGCGCCGTTGATTGCCGGCAAAACATTGAGATGCCTGCTTTTTAAATTCTAGTAAATCCAAAACTCGTCTGAAATTCATGAAACTTGGCATGCTTTCATGGAGCGGCATCAACATGCCATGGTACAAATTTTGTCCCATTTGGGGCAGGTTTGGGTATATGCTTCTCACAAACCGGAGCTTCTCACAACAAGCATCATCGCTCTCGGTAAGGAACGTCCCACCTTTGTGGACGAAACGATATCCATTGCCTCTTATTGCTTTCAATTTTTTTCTCATGTCTACAAAGAACAACAGGAGTGTTGTGTGATTTTTTGTGATTTTTCGGGGTTCGTTTGGACATTTTTATGCATTAACTGAGTTTTCAATGCATTTTATGTGCATAATTCAAATTTGAACTACATGCACATGCTCCAGCGCATATAAATTGGTTGAAAAATCAAATATGTGTCCTTGGGTGCATGCTTAGGTCCCATGCAAGAAATGGGAATGAATTTCAAACACCGGGGCACCGTTGATTGCCGGCAAAACATTGAGATGCCTGGTTTTTATATTCTAGTAAATCCAAAACCCGCCTGAAATTCATGAAACTTGGCATGCTATCATGGAGCGGCATCAACATGCCGTGGTACAAATTTTGTCCCATTTGGGGCAGGTTTGGGTATATGCTTCTCACAAACCGGAGCTTCTCACAACAAGCATGATGGTTTTCGGTAGGGAACGTCCCACCTTTGTGGACGAAACGATATCCATTGCCTCTTATTGATTTCAAATTTTTTTATCGTGTCAACATATTACAACAGGAGTGTTGTGTGATTTTTTGTGATTTCTTGGGGTTCGTTTGGACATTTTTATGCATTAACTGAGTTTTCAATGCATTTTATGTGCATAATTCAAATTGGATCTACATGCACATGCTCCAGCGCATATAAATTGGTTGAAAAATCAAGTATGTGTCCTTGGGTGCATGCTTAGATCCCATGCAAGAAATGGGAATGAATTTCAAACACCGGGGCACCGTTGATTGCCGGATAAACATTGAGATGCCTGGTTTTTAAATTCTAGTAAATCCAAAACTCGTCTGAAATTCATGAAACTTGGCATGCTATCATGGAGCGGCATCAACATGCCCTGGTACAAATTTTGTCCTATTTGGGGCAGGTTTGGGTATATGCTTCTCACAAACCGGAGCTTCTCACAACAAGCATGATGGTTTTCGGTAGGGAACGTCCCACCTTTGTGGACGAAACGATATCCGTTGCCTCTTATTGCTTTCAATTTTGTTTCTGGTGTCAACATAGAACAACAGGAGTGTTGTGCGATTTTTTGTATTTTTCGGGGTTCGTTTGGACATTTTTATGCATTAACTGAGTTTTTAATGCATTTTATGTGCATAATTAAAATCTGAACTACATGCACATGCTCCAGCGCATATAAATTGGTTGAAAAATCAAATCTGTGTCCTTGGGTGCATGCTTAGGTCCCAAGCAAGAAATGTGAATGAATTTCAAACACCGGGGCACCGTTGATTGCCGGCAAAACATTGAGATGCCTGGTTTTTAAATTCTAGTAAATCCAAAACTCGTCTGAAATTCATGAAACTTCGCTTGCTATCATGGAGCGGCATCAACATGCCGTGGTAAAATTTTTGTCCCATTTGGGGCAGGTTTGGGTATATGCTTCTCACAAACTGGAGCTTCTCACAACAAGCATGATGGTTTTCGATATGGAACGTCCCACCTTTGTGGACGAAACGATATCCATTCCCTCTTATTGCTTTCAATTTTTTTCTCGTGTCAACATAGAATAACCGGAGTGTTGTGTGATTTTTCTGGGTTCGTTTGGACATCTTTATGCATTAACTGAGTTTTCAATGCATTTTATGTGCATAATTCCAATTTGAACTACATGCACATGCTCCAGCGAATTTAAATTGGTTGAGAAATCAAATCTGTGTCCTTGGGTGCATGCTTAGGTTCCATGCAGGAAATGGGAATGAATTTCAAACACCGGGGCACCGTCGATTGCCGGCAAAACTTTGAGATGCCTGGTTATTAAATTCTAGTAAATCCAAAACTCATCTGTAATTCATGAAACTTGGCATGCTATCATGGAGCGGTATCAACATGCCGTGGTACAAATTTTGTCCCATTTGGGGCAGGTTTGGGTATATGCTTCTCACAAACCGGAGCTTCTCACAACAAGCATGATGGTTTTCAGTAGGGAACGTCCCACCTTTGTGGACGAAACGATATCCATTGCCACTTATTGATTTCAAAAATTTTCTCGTCTCAACATAGAACAATAGGAGTGTTGTGTGATTTTTGTGATTTTTCGGGGTTCGTTTGGACATTTTTATGCATTATTTGAGTTTTCAATGCATTTTATGTGCATAATTCAAATCTGAACTACATGCACATGCTCCAGTGCATATAAATTGGTTGAAAAATCTAATCTGTGTCCTTGGGTGCATGCTTAGGTCCCATCCAAGAAATGGGAATGAATTTCAAGCACCGGGTCACAGTTGACTGCCGGCAAAACATTGAGATGCCTGGTTTTTAAATTCAAGTAAATCCAAAACTCGTCTGAAATTCATGAAACTTGGCATGCGATCATGGAGCGGCACCAACATGCCGTGGTACAAAATTCGTCCCATTTGGGGCAGGTATGGGTGTATGATTCTCACAAACCGGAGCTTCTCACAACAGGCATGATGGTTTTCGGTACGGAAAGTCCCACCATTGTGGACGAAACGACATCCATTGCCTCTTATTGCTTTCAATTTTTTTTGCTCGGGTCAACATAGAACAACAGGAGTGTTGTTTGATTTTTTGTGATTTTTCGGGGTTCGTTTGGACATTTTTATGCATTAACTGAGTTTTCAATGCATTTTATGTGCATAATTCAAATCTAAACTACATGCACATGCTCCAGCGCATATAAATTGGTTGAAAAATCAAATCTGTGTCCTTGGGTGCATGCTTAGGTCCCATGCAAGAAATGGGAATGAATTTCAAACACCGGGGCACCGTTGATTGCCGGCAAAACATTGAGATGGCTGGTTTTTTAATTCTAGTAAATCCAAAACTCGTCTGAAATTCATGAAACTTGGCATGCTATCATGGAGCGGCATCAACATGCCGTGGTACAAATTTTGTCCCATTTGGGGCAGGTTTGGGTATATGCTTCTCACAAACCGGAGCTTCTCGCAACAAGCATGATGGTCTTCGGTAGGGAACGTCCCACCTTTGTGGACGAAACGATATCCATTGCCTCTTATTTATTTGAATTTTTTTTCTCGTGTCAACATAGAACAATAGGAGTGTTGTGTGATTTTTTGTGATTTTCGGGGTTCGTTTGGACATTTTTATGCATTAACTGTGTTTTCTATGCATTTTATGTGCATAATTCAAATTTGAACAACATGCACATGCTCCAGGGCATATAAATTGGTTGAAAAATCAAATATGTGTCCTTGGGTGCATGCTTAGGTCCCAAGCAATAAATGGAAATGAATTTCAAGCACCGGGGCACCGTTGACTACCGGCAAAACATTGAGATGCCTGGTTTTTAAATTCTAGTAAATCCAAAACTCGTTTGAAATTTATGAAACTTGGCATGCTATCATGGAGCGGCATCAACATGCCATGGTACAAATTTTGTCCCATTTGGGGCAGGTTTGGGTATATGCTTCTCACAAACCGGAGCTTCTCACAACAAGCATGATGGTTTTCGGTAGGGAACGTCCCACCTTTGTGCACGAAATGATATCCATTCCCTCTTATTGCTTTCAATTTTTTTCTCGTGTCAACATAGAATAACAGGAGTGTTGTGTGATTTTTCGGGGTTCGTTTGGACATTTTTATGCATTAACTGAGCTTTCAATGCATTTTATGTGCATAATTCAAATCTGAACTACATGCACATGCTCCAGCGCATATAAATTGGTTGAAAAATCAAATCCGTGTCCTTGGGTGCATGCTTAAGTCCCATGCAAGAAATGGGAATGAATTTCAAGCACCGGGGCACCGTTGATTGCCGGCAAAACATTGAGATGCCTGGTTTTTAAATTCTAGTAAATCCAAAACTCGTCTGAAATTCATGAAACTTGGCATGCTATCATGGAGCGGCATCAACATGCCGTGGTACAAATTTTGTCCCATTTGGGGCACGTTTGGGTATATGCTTCTCACAAACCGGAGCTTCTCACAACAAGCATGATGGTTTTCGGTAGGGAACGTCCCACCTTTGTGGACGAAACGATATCCATTGCCTCTTATTGATTTCAAATTTTTTTCTCGTGTCAACATAGAACAACAGGAGTGTTGTGTGATTTTTTGTGATTTTTCGGGGTTCGTTTGGACATTTTTATGCATTAACTGAGCTTTCAATGCATTTTATGTGCATAATTCAAATTCGAACTACATGCACATGCTCCAGCGCATATAAATTGGTTGAAAAATCAAATATGTGTCCTTGGGTGCATGCTTAGGTCCCATGCAAGAAATGGGAATGAATTTCAAACACGGGGGCACCTTTGATTGCCGGCAAAACATTGAGATGCCTGGTTTTTAAATTGTAGTAAATCCAAAACTCTTCTGAAATTCATGAAACTTGGCGTGCTATCATGGAGCGGCATCACGATACCGTGGTACAAATTTTGTCCCATTTGGGGCAGGTTTGGGTATATGCTTCTCACAAACTGGAGCTTCTCACAACAAGCATGATGGTTTTCGGTAGGGAACGTCCCACCTTTGTGGACGAAACGATATCCATTGCCTCTTATTGCTTTCAAATTTTTTTCTCATGTCAACATAGAACAACAGGAGTGTTGTGTGATTTTTTGTGATTTTTCGGGGTTCGTTTGGACATTTTTATACATTAACTAAGTTTTCAATGCATTTTATGTGAATAATTCAAATTTAACTACATGCACATGCTCCAGCGCATATAAATTGGTTGAAAAATCAAATTTGTGTCCTTGGGTGCATGCTTAGGTCCCAAGCAAGAAATGGGAATGAATTTCAAACACGGGGGCGCCGTTGATTGCCGGCAAAACATTGAGATGCCTGCTTTTTAAATTCTAGTAAATCCAAAACTCGTCTGAAATTCATGAAACTTGGCATGCTTTCATGGAGCGGCATCAACATGCCATGGTACAAATTTTGTCCCATTTGGGGCAGGTTTGGGTATATGCTTCTCACAAACCGGAGCTTCTCACAACAAGCATCATCGCTCTCGGTAAGGAACGTCCCACCTTTGTGGACGAAACGATATCCATTGCCTCTTATTGCTTTCAATTTTTTTCTCATGTCTACAAAGAACAACAGGAGTGTTGTGTGATTTTTTGTGATTTTTCGGGGTTCGTTTGGACATTTTTATGCATTAACTGAGTTTTCAATGCATTTTATGTGCATAATTCAAATTTGAACTACATGCACATGCTCCAGCGCATATAAATTGGTTGAAAAATCAAATATGTGTCCTTGGGTGCATGCTTAGGTCCCATGCAAGAAATGGGAATGAATTTCAAACACCGGGGCACCGTTGATTGCCGGCAAAACATTGAGATGCCTGGTTTTTATATTCTAGTAAATCCAAAACCCGCCTGAAATTCATGAAACTTGGCATGCTATCATGGAGCGGCATCAACATGCCGTGGTACAAATTTTGTCCCATTTGGGGCAGGTTTGGGTATATGCTTCTCACAAACCGGAGCTTCTCACAACAAGCATGATGGTTTTCGGTAGGGAACGTCCCACCTTTGTGGACGAAACGATATCCATTGCCTCTTATTGATTTCAAATTTTTTTATCGTGTCAACATATTACAACAGGAGTGTTGTGTGATTTTTTGTGATTTCTTGGGGTTCGTTTGGACATTTTTATGCATTAACTGAGTTTTCAATGCATTTTATGTGCATAATTCAAATTGGATCTACATGCACATGCTCCAGCGCATATAAATTGGTTGAAAAATCAAGTATGTGTCCTTGGGTGCATGCTTAGATCCCATGCAAGAAATGGGAATGAATTTCAAACACCGGGGCACCGTTGATTGCCGGATAAACATTGAGATGCCTGGTTTTTAAATTCTAGTAAATCCAAAACTCGTCTGAAATTCATGAAACTTGGCATGCTATCATGGAGCGGAATCAACATGCCCTGGTACAAATTTTGTCCTATTTGGGGCAGGTTTGGGTATATGCTTCTCACAAACCGGAGCTTCTCACAACAAGCATGATGGTTTTCGGTAGGGAACGTCCCACCTTTGTGGACGAAACGATATCCGTTGCCTCTTATTGCTTTCAATTTTGTTTCTGGTGTCAACATAGAACAACAGGAGTGTTGTGCGATTTTTTGTATTTTTCGGGGTTCGTTTGGACATTTTTATGCATTAACTGAGTTTTTAATGCATTTTATGTGCATAATTAAAATCTGAACTACATGCACATGCTCCAGCGCATATAAATTGGTTGAAAAATCAAATCTGTGTCCTTGGGTGCATGCTTAGGTCCCAAGCAAGAAATGTGAATGAATTTCAAACACCGGGGCACCGTTGATTGCCGGCAAAACATTGAGATGCCTGGTTTTTAAATTCTAGTAAATCCAAAACTCGTCTGAAATTCATGAAACTTCGCTTGCTATCATGGAGCGGCATCAACATGCCGTGGTAAAATTTTTGTCCCATTTGGGGCAGGTTTGGGTATATGCTTCTCACAAACTGGAGCTTCTCACAACAAGCATGATGGTTTTCGATATGGAACGTCCCACCTTTGTGGACGAAACGATATCCATTGCCTCTTATTGCTTTCAATTTTTTTTCTCGTGTCAACATAGAACAACAGGAGTATTGTGTGATTTTTTGTGATTTTTCAAGGTTCGTTTGGACATTTTTAGGCATTAACTGAGTTTTCAATGCATTTTATGTCCATAATTCAAATTTGAACTACATGCACATGCTCCAGCGCATATAAATTGGTTGAAAAATCAAATCTGTGTCCTTGGGTGCATGCTTAGGTCCCATGCAAGAAATGGGAATGAATTTCAAATACCGGGGCACCGTTGATTGCCGGCAAAACATTGATATGCCTGGTTTTTAAATTCTAGTAAATCCAAAACACGTCTGAAATTCATGAAACTTGGCATACTATCATGGAGCGGCATCAACATGCCGTGGTACAAATTTTGTCCCATTTGGGGCAGGTTTGGGTATATGCTTCTCACAACAAGCATGATGGTTTTCGATTGGGAACGTCCCACCTTTGTGGACGAAACGATATCCATTGCCTCTTATTGCTTTCAAATTTTTTTCTCGTGTCAACATAGAACTACAGGAGTATTGTGTGATTTTTTGTGATTTTTCAGGGTTCGTTTGGACATTTTTATGCATTAACTGAGTTTTCAATGCATTTTATGTGCATAATTCAAATTTGAACTATATGCACATGCTCCAGCGCATATAAATTGGTTGAAAATCAAATCTATGTCCTTTGGTGCATGCTTAGGTCCCATGCAAGAATTGGGAATGAATTTCAAACACCGGGGCACCGTTGATTGCCGGCAAAACATTGAGATGCCTGGTTTTAAAATTCTAGTAAATCCAAAACTCATCTGAAATTCATGAAACTTGGCATGCTATCATGGAGCGGCATCAACATGCCGTGGTACAAATTTTGTCCCATTTGGGGCAGGTTTGGGTATATGCTTCTCACAACAAGCATGATGGTTTTCGATTGGGAACGTCCCACCTTTGTGGACGAAACGATATCCATTGCCTCTTATTGCTTTCAAATTTTTTTCTCGTGTCAACATAGAACTACAGGAGTATTGTGTGATTTTTTGTGATTTTTCAGGGTTCGTTTGGACATTTTTATACATTAACTGAGTTTTCAATGCATTTTATGTGCATAATTCAAATTTGAACTATATGCACATGCTCCAGCGCATATAAATTGGTTGAAAATCAAATCTATGTCCTTGGGTGCATGCTTAGGTCCCATGCAAGAATTGGGAATGAATTTCAAACACCGGGGCACCGTTGATTGCTGGCAAAACATTGAGATGCTTGGTTTTAAAATTCTAGTAAATGCAAAACTCATCTGAAATTCATGAAACTTGGCATGCTATCATGGAGCGGCATCAACATGTCGTGGTACAAATTTTGTACCATTTGGGCAGGTTTGGGTATATGATTCTCACAAACCGGAGCTTCTCACAACAAGCATGATGGTTTTCGGTAGGGAACGTCCCACCTTTGTGGACGAAACGATATCCATTGCCTCTTATTGCTTTCAAATTTTTCTCGTGTCAACATAGAACAACAGGAGTGTTGTGTGTTTTTTTGTGATTTCTCGGGGTTTGTTTGGACATTTTTGTGCATTAACTAAGTTTTCAGTGCATTTTATGTGCATAATTCAAATTTAAAGTATATGCACATGCTCCAGCGCACATAAATTGGTTGAAAAATAAAATCTATGTCCTTGGGTGCATGCTTAGGTCCCATGCAAGAAATGAGAATGCATTTAAAACACTGGGGTACCGTCGATTGCTGGCAAAACATTGGGATGCCTGGTTTTTAAATTTTGTAAATCGAAAACTCGTCTGAAATTCATGAAACTTGGCATGCTATCATGGAGCAGCATCAACATGCCGTGTTACAAATTTTGTCCCATTTGGGGCAGGTTTGGGTATATGCTTCTCACAAACTGGAGCTTCTCACAACAAGCATGATAGTTTTCGATAGGGAACGTCCCACCTTTGTGGACGAAACGATATCCATTGCCTCTTATTGCTTTCAATTTTTTTTCTCGTGTCAACATAGAACAACAAGAGTGCTGTGTGGTTTTTTGTGATTTTTCGGGGTTCGTTTGGACATTTTTATGCATTACTGAGTTTTCAATGCATTTTATGTGCATAATTCAAGTTTGAACTACATGCACATGCTCCAGCGCGTATAAATTGGTTGAAAAAACAAATCTGTGTCCTTGGGTGCATGCTTAGGTCCCATGCAAGAAATGGGGAAGAATTTCAAACACCGGGGCACCGTTGATTGCCGGCAAAACATTGAGATCCTGGTTTTTAAATTCTCGTAAATCCAAAACTCGTCTGAAATTCATGAAACTTGGCATGCTATCATGGAGCGGCATCAATATGCCGTGTGTGACGCCCCCGATTTGACCGTACACTAATCATGCACACAAATGTGTACGATCAAGATCAGGGACTCACGGGAAGATATCAGAACACAACTGTACAACATAAATAAGTCATACAAGCATCATAATACAAGCCAGGGGCCTCGAGGGCTCGAGTACAAGTGCTCGATCATAGACGAGTCAGCGGAAGCAACAATATCTGAGTACAGACATAAGTTAAACAAGTTTGCCTTAAGAAGGCTAGCACAAAATTAACAACGATCGAAAAGGCAAGGCCTCCTGCCTGGGACCTCCTAACTACTCCTCGAAGCCGAACTCCATGTAGAATCATCCTCGGGATCTCTAGCTCCTGGACTCCAGCATCTGGTTGCGGCAACCAGGTAGAAAGGAAAGGGGGAAAAAGAGGGAGAAAGGCAACCGTGAGTACTCATCCAAAGTACTCGCAAGCAAGGAGCTACACTACATATGCATGGGTATATGTGTAAAGGGGCATATCAGTGGACTGAACTACAGAATGCCAGAATAAGAGGGGGAGAGCTAATCCTGTCGAAGACTACGCTTCTGGCAGCCTCCATCTTGCAGCATGTAGAAGAGAGTAGATTGAAGTCCTCCAAGTAGCATCGTATAGCATAATCCTACCCGGCGATCCCCTCCTCATCGCCCTGTTAGAGAGCGATCACCGGGTTATATCTGGCACTTGGAAGGGTGTGTTTTATTAAGTATCCAGTTCTAGTTGTCATAAGGTCAAGGTACAACTCCGGGTCATCCTGTTACCGAAGATCACGGCTATTCGAATAGATTAACTTCCCTGCAGGGGTGCCCCACATAACCCAACACGCTCGATCCCATTTGGCCAGACACACTTTTCTGGGTCATGCCCGGCCTCGGAAGATCAACACGTCGCAGCCCTACCTAAGCACAACAGAGCGGTCAGCACGCCGGTCTAATCCTAAGCGCACAGGGGTCTGGGCCCATCGCCCATAGCACACCTGCATGTTGCGAACGCGGCCGCGAGCAGACCTAGCAACCCACACGATCACGGCGGTTACGTCAAAGCGGTCCAACACGGCGCGCGCCACTCAGTCGCTGACGTCACGAAGGCTTCGGCTGATACCACGACGCCGGGATACCCATAACTACTCCCGCGTAGATGGTTAGTGCGTATAGACCAAAAGGCCAGACTCTGATCAAATACCCAGAACTCGTAAGCGTGTTATTTATCCGCGAACGCCGACCAGGGCCAGGCCCACCTCTCTCCTAGGTGGTCTCAACCTGCCCTGTCGCTCCGCCACAAAGTAACAGTCGGGGGCCGTCAGGAACCCAGGCCCACCTCTACCGGGATGGAGCCACCTGTCCTTTCAGCCCCCTCATCAGAATCACTTGCGGGTACTCAACGAGCCGACCCGACTTTAGTCACCACATGTGTCATGTATATAAAGTATATAGTATATACCCGTGATCACCTCCCAAAGTGATCACGGCCCAGTAGTATAGCATGGCAGACGGACAAGAGTGTAGGGCCACTGATGGAACACTAGCATCCTATACTAAGCAGTAGGATAGCAGGTAAGGGTAACAACTGTAGCAACAATGACAGGCTATGCATCAGGATAGGGTTAACGGAAAGCAGTAACATGCTACACTACTCTAGTGCAAGCAGTATAGAGAAGAATAGGCGACATCTGGTGATCATGGGGGGGGGGCTTGCCTGGTTGCTCTGGCAAGTAGGAGGGGTCGTCAACTCCGTAGTCGAACTGGGGGTCGTCAGTAGTCTCGGGGTCTACCGGAAAGAAGTAACGGAGGGGGAACACAATAAATAACAGAGCAATCAAAGCAACACAAAGCGTAACATGGCAATACACGGTGCTAGGTGTGCCCTAACGCGGTAATAGGTGATACCGACGAAGGGGGGAAACATCCGGGAAGGTATTCCCGGTGTTTCGTGTTTTCGGACAGAGGTACCGGAGGGGGGGGAGTTGCGAGTTCGATAGGTTAGGAAGGTGTGGCGGACGAACAGGCTGCGTATCCGGATTCGTCTCGTCGTTCTGAGCAACTTTCATGTAGAAAACATTTTCATCCGAGTTACGGTTTAAAAGATATGAATTTTCAAAGATTATTTGAATTTCTGGAATTATTTGAATTTAGCAAAAATGAATTATGACGTCAGCATGAGGTAACGCTGACGTCAGCAGGTCAACAGGTCGGCTGACCAGTCAAACCAGACAGGTGGGTCCAGTGGGACCCACATGTCATTGACAGGGCACTAACAGAGTTTTATAACTAACTTAAACAAGGTTATTAGCAGGTAGGCCCCACCTGTCAGTGCCTATTTAGATTAATTAATTAGTTTTATTTATAAAAACATTTTATTTAGTTTACTTACGCGGCGGGGCCTGCATGACAGTGACACTGGGCTGCCCAGTCAGCAATTGACTGGGGTCAACCCAGTCAACTGGGCCACCAGGACCCACTGGCAGCGACCCAGGGGGGCCCACTTAGCCACGTCGGCGGACGGCGCCGGAACAGCTCCGACGAGCCAAATCGCGGCGGCGGGCTCGGCTCGGGTTTAGCGCACAGGGGGTCCCAGGGGCCGCGGTTGCTTGCGTTCGACGCGGCTCGACGCCGCGCGTCGAACGGTGGCGGTGCGGGGTGCTGGGGAGGTCGGAGCGGAGCGCCAGGAGCTCGCCGGCGGCAGGGTGGTTCGGGCGTGCGGCAGAGGCGGGGCTACGGTGCGAACTGGGTCAAACCGAAGAGCGGGGCGAGGCCTACACGATGCGGCCAAGGCAACGGAGGCACGAACGGGACCAAAAGGTCGCCGTGGCCACGCCGGCGACGAGGCCAGGCGGCGGAGGGTGCGGCCTAACGCGGCGCGGTGGCTACGGCATGCTAGCGAGCTAATGGAGAGGGGGAGGAGGAGCAAGAGCTCACAGCAGGGCGTAGCCGTTTAGAGCGGGCGTGGGGAAGGCGTGGTGCAGTCGGAACGACGGCGAACGGCGGCGGGGATCCGATGAGGAAGAAGATGGCGCGGGGTCGATGCAGGGTTCCCGGGGCTCGGTCCCGTGGTCAAGGAGGACGGAGAACGGGGCTCGGTGGCCGCGGCTATGGCGTAGCCATGGCGACGGCGGCGCTCGGTTGCGGTGGGGAACGAGGTGGAGCTGAGGGGGAAAGGCGCAGGGGCCGAGAGGGAGAGCGGGTGAGTGGAGGGGAGGGCTCGAGGCGTCGAGGGGATGTCGCCCTTATCCCCTCTCCGACGGGGACGGCGACAGGGTTCGGTGGCGACCGGCGAGCGCGGTCGCTAGGTCGGGGGAACAGGGAGGAGGGAGGCGACCGGGGGAAAGGTGGGCTGCTGGGTTGGGCCGCCCAGATGAGCCGGCCAGCTGGGCCATCTGGCCCAGTGAGAGGGGGGGTTAGGTCCAGGAAGGGGTTTGCTCTTTTTTTGTTTGTTTGTTTCTTTTTATTTTATTTTCTTTTATCTCTTTTTTGTTTTATTTCATTTTAATGCATTTAGGCATTTTCTAAAAATATGTTTTCTCCACAATAATTATCAGTGCAATATTTGGCACCCACCGAACATTTTTGTTTAAATTTTTGAAAACTTTTATTATTGACATTAATTTGAATTTAAATTTTGAAATGGTTTTGAATCATCGCGAGGTTAACAACAGCAACCGTGGTGACGTGGCATCATTAGCGTGGGATTACTGTAGCTTAATTATCTGGGCGTCACACCGTGGTGCAAATTTTGTCCCGTTTGGGGCAGGTTTGGGTATATGCTTCTCACAAACCGGAGCTTCTCACAACAAGCATGATGGTTTTCGGTAGGGAACGTCCCACCTTTCGGGACGAAACGATATTCATTGCCTCTTATTGTTTTCAAATGTTTTTCTCATGTCAACATAGAACAACAGGAGTGTTGTGAGATTTCTTGTGATTTTTCGGGGTTCGTTTGGACATTTTTATGCATTAACTGAGTTTTCAGTGCATTTTATGTGCATAATTCAAATTTGAACTACATGCACTTGCTCTAGTGCATATAAATTGGTTGAAAAATCAAATCTGTGTCCTTGAGTGCATGCTTAGGTCCCATGCAAGAAATGGGAATGAATTTCAAACACCGGGGCACCGTTGATTGCCAGCAAAACATTGAGACGCCTGGTTTTTAAATTCTAGTAAATCCAAAACCCGTCTGATATTCATGAAACTTGGCATGCTATCATGGAGCGGCATCAACATGACCTGGTACAAATTTTGTCCCATTTGGGGCAGGTTTGGGTATATGCTTCTCACAAACCGGAGCTTCTCACAACAAGCATGATGGTTTTCGGTAGGGAACGTCCCACCTTTGTGGACGTAACGATATCCATTGCCTCTTATTGCTTTCAATTTTTTTTCTCGTGTCAACATAGAACAACAGGAGTGTTGTGTGATCTTTTGTGATTTTTCGGGGTTCGTTTGGACATTTTTATGCATTAACTGAGTTTTCAATGCATTTTATGTGCATAATTCAAATTTGAACTACATGCACATGCTCCAGTGCATATAAATTGGTTGAAAAATCAAATCTGTGTCCTTGGGTGCATGCTTAGGTCCCATTGAAGAAATGGGAATGAATTTCAAACACCGGGGCACCGTCGATTGCCGGCAAAACATTGATATGCCTGGGTTTAAATTTCTAGTAAATCCAAAACTCGTCTGAAATTCATGAAACTTGGCATGCTATCATGGAGTGGCAAAAACATGTCGTGGTACAAATTTTGCCCCATTTGGGGCAGGTTTGGGTATATGCTTCTCACAAACTAGAGCTTCTCACAACAAGCATGATGGTTTTCGGTAGGGAACGTCCCACCTTTGTGGACAAAACGATATCCATTGCCTCTTATAGCTTTCAATTTTTTTCTCGTGTCAACATAGAATAATAGGATTGTTATGTGAATTGTTGTGATTTTTCGGGGTTCGTTTGGACATTTTTATGCATTAACTGAGTTTTCAATGCATTTATGTGCATAATTCAAATTTGAACTACATGCACATGCTCCAGTGCATATAAATTGGTTGAAAAATCAAATATGTGTCCTTGGGTGCATGCTTAGGTCCCATGCAAGAAATTGGAATGAATTTCAAACACCAGGGCACCGTTGATTGATGGCAAAACATTGAGATGCCTGGTTTTTAAATTCTAGTAAATCCAAAATTCTGTTAACCATTCACGTGATGCCACGTGTCTTGGTTTTAATGGATGTAGGAGGTGCCGTGTGGACAGCTGCTTGACCTTAACTGAAAGGGAGGCGTGCAAGCGCCGTCCGGTGCGCAGGCTGACCGACAGGCGTGCAAGCTGTCCTTGAGTGTGCGGGCTCACCGGTAAGCATGCGAGTTGTACGCAGCGCAGGCTCACTAGGAAGCGAGCCCTTTGACTTCCATGGCCGCCTGCCTTGCTCGCATCCTCTCCATTAATGGCGCCCAAGCCGCAGTTTAATTCGCTTTTTAAATATAAAACACTCACCGCAAACGTTTTAGTTAGATCACCCGTATGCAAACTGACAACTTCCCCAGGAAGCCAAGAGAAAATGTGACGAGTAGGATTTCTGCAGCTCTTGATCGCAAACGTTTTAGATAGAACACCCGTATGCAAAGTGAGAGCAGCGCAGGATTTGTGCATCCCTTCAACACAAACGGTTGTTTTGGATGACCCGTCTGGAACCACGTACAAACAATTTGGTAAGATTTGTCAATCCGTGTAACACTGCGATTTCTCAAAATATGAAGCTAAAAATCACTAGCAGTATCTAATTTTTGCAACTAAAATTCAGTAATTAAGCATAGATTTCATTCATAGATTAAGTAGTCGTTCTTAATTTATACAAATAGTTCAACTCGACAGCTGAACCGACCAAACCATTCCCTAATTGTTGCCAACCACGTACTGCAATAGCTAGTTCAACTATATATACTAGCTATTTTTAAGTACGTTGTACAGTTCCACCACATCTATAGTCAGATGAACTGAACAAAATAGCCCCTAAATACTACTACTGCGGAGGGGCTTTGTACTACTTCTGGCTGCCTCACCTCTGCAGAGCACGCTCAGTAAGAGGCGGAGGAGGAGGAGACTACCGACGAGCTGGGCAACTGCAATGCGGTGCCTGCCGCTAATGCAACTTCAGTGACACTCGCCTCGAACGCCCTCTGCTGCTCCACACGACCCCTCTCGAAGTGGTGGTTCTCCTCGTAGATCTCCTGATTCCTCGCCTCTGAGGCAGCGTGTGCCGCTGCCACTGCAGCGGTAAGGCTCTTTGCGTGCTCGACGAGGCGCTCCTCCTCCTCCCGCAGGAACTCGGTGTAGCGCGCAAGGTCGCTGTCGCACGTGCGGGCATCCACCTACGCCTCCCGCCTTCGGGTGGCGGTGGCGGAACGGGTGATGACCCCGGCGGTCGATGGTGGGCTGGCGGCCACGGCGGCCGACGACGGGGTGGCGGCCACGATCACCACCTCCCGCCTTCGGGCCGCGGTGGCGGAGCGGGTGATGGCCATAGTGGCCGGCAGTGGGGTGGCAGCCACGACGGCCATCTCTCGCTTTCGGGCCGCGGCAGCGGAGCAGGCGATGGCCCTGGCTTTTGACGGTGGTGTAGCGGCAACAGTGGCCGACAACAGCGGCCAACGGGCACCGGCGGCAGAGCGTGTGGTGGGTGTTCCGCGTACACCCAACAGGGACGCCACGCGCACTACACTACACCGGGGACTGCGCCGCTGCCGCGGTGTAGCCTCCCAGCTGCAGCTGTCCTCTGATGACGGCGGAGTGGCTGAGCGACGACGACGGACCGGTGCCATTGGCGAATGTGGTAGAAGCAGACGAGGTAAGCTATAGGGATGGAGGGCAAAATGCGACGCAGGACTCGGTGGCCGTGAGGGTTTTTATAGCAGGCCGGTAAGCATTGGGATTTTGGGGGATTTCACCGAGTCGGGCGGGAAGCTTGCGCGGGAACCTGCGAGGTTGCGCGGGAACGGGCTCGCCGACGATTCATTGGAGCCACCGTTTGGCAAAAAGAATGCCCCCGCGCGCTACGCAAGCTTGCGCTGTAAGCCGTCTGCGGCAGCGGGGTGACAAGACATGTGAGAGGAGGATGAAAGGCCACGTACACATACGGTTAATAAAAACACGTTTGCGATTTAATTACCTACTACTATACCACCGTCCTGGTTTATAAGTATGATTTAACTAATAAAATACGAATGCATGTCGCCAAATATTATATAGTTGGATTTGTATTTGAACATAGTTTCCAATTATATAATTTTTAAAACATGCATTAACATTTTGTTGGTTAAATTTGAGGGCAAAGTATGGCATGGAATATAAACGAGACTATTGAATAGACGGAGGTGGTACCACACGGCCGCTCTCTACGTAGCGACGCAACTGTCGGCCGGCTTGTAGGCGACCATTTGCTGCGTGCTCAACTACTCCATGCGTGTGGTTGCTTGCGGTTCAGGCGGCCGCGGCGCGCTATGCTCACGTCCCACCGCGCGTGCTCTGCTCTCGCGTCCCTCCGGGTGCTCTGCCCTCGTCCCTCCACACGCGCTGCCATTGTTTTGGACCGGTGCACGATCACGCACGTTCGTGTGCAAGTGGTTGCGCCGGGCGCGGCGCGACGATGCAGTTACCCGTTGCAAAAACTGCCATGCGGACGCGCCAAGAATCCACGCCGCCCGGCCCCCTTTTATTCCTGTGGCCATTTACCTTCATCTCTCGTCTCACACATCACAATAAGCAAACCCATGAGGACACATACAGAAAGGACATCCAGCGGTTCCAATGGTGCTCCCCGTGGCTCCAATGGCGCTCCCAGCGGCCGACGACGACAACGGCGGGCAGTTCACCACGCATCACGTAGTGGACACCCACGTGAGCGGAAGGCCCTCTCGGTGGTGTACACGAACGATCCAGTCTCAGTGGAGAGCTCCATCCAAACTATGGAGCAGTTCCTTGCCGAGGACAAGTACCGAGTGGTCGGCTTCAACCTCGAGAACACCATCGGTCGTGCCGGGCACGATCAGAAGGTTATCATCGCCCAGTTGTGCGTGCGACATGACGTCCTCGTCTACCACTTCCACCTTGCCCCAAGGCCTTGTGATCGTTTCTCCAGGTTTATTAAGAGCCCCGACTACAGTTTCGCTATAGTGGACATCACCAACGATCTAAAAGCGCTCAAGGTTTCGGACTTGAAATGCCCAAATCTTGTCAACATCCAGCACCACTACAAGGTCTGGGGCACCAACAAAAGCAAACTGAACTCCCTGGTTGACCTCGCCTCGGCCATCATCGACCCCTACTACGCGAAGATGAAGCAAGAGAGCAATAAAGACAAGAACGCCTGGCACAGTGTGTGGCATAAGAGACTAGATGAACAACATGTCAAGTACGCGGCCATGGACGCGTACACAAGCTACGAGATGTACAGGCGGATCGTTGACATGAGGAACTGTCTTCTTCCTGACCCAGATGAGGGATCAAGCCACATAGCAGTGGCGGAAGCGTCACAAGAAGTAGATGACTAGACGATCGTTTCTCCTACTTTAGAATGCATGCAATTGTTTATTGAGGTGTGTGCGAATGATCTGTATAGTAACTTATGTAATTGGATGTTTATTTCAGTTATATATATACATGTTATTCTACTGTAGACAGAGCAATTCACACGGCTTATTAGCAGCAATCGTCTATGTTATTATTGGTCTTCGCACACATTTCAGATTACGGACCTGTTTGCCGCGTATCACACACATCTTGTTCAGTTGAACCGTTTCCATTGTGTTGCCTAATCACACACAGTTCATCCCAGTGAACCGTATGCTGTATATCGCACACGCCTTCATCTGGCTTCCCGTTTCTTTTGTGCCTCCTCATCACAAACAGTTCATTGAGCTGAACTGTATGCCCTGCATCGCACACGCAACTAAATTATGAACCGTGTTTGATGCATCTGTCATCGCAAATGTTTTGCACCTTTTTTACGGGTTTTTACACCACCATTTGCGATTATGGCATCACGCACAGTTTTGTCGAAGGGTCTCTGATCGTAGTGTCACGTTTGGACCATCCTGCAGTAGTGGAAGGAGACCTTGTGCTCCGAGTGGATCAGCAATGGCCTTACAAGCTTGCTCCTGCTTGGGAAGGTCCCTTCATCATCACCAAGGTGCTCCACAATGGACTACAATGTGGAACACAAGAAAGACAAGCCACACACTTGGAATGCGGAGCTGCTCCGCCATTTTTATACTTAAGCATTCAGACTATTGAGATGTAATAAGAAGTACCTTCCAGTTTCTTTATCAAAGATGTAGTTTTTCAGTCTCTTAAATGATTGTTGTTACACACGCATGTGTTCAAAAACCCCCAGCGGAGGCTTAGCCGCGAACCCGATTCGCCTAAGTTTCAAAAACAAACTCCGAGTGAAGAGCAACCCTCTCACTCGGAGGCTTAGCCGCGAACCCGATTCGCCTAAGTTTTAAAAATCCTACCGAGTGAAGAGCGACCCTCTCACTCGGAGGCTTAGCCGCGAACCTGATTCGCCTCATTTTTGAAAAATCCTACCAAGTGAAGAGCAGCCCTCTCACTCGGAGGCTTAGATGCGGTTCCGTACTCGCCTAAGTTTTAAAAATCCTACCGAGTGCAGAGCAATCCTCTCACTCTGGGGCTTAGCTGCAGTCTCTCGCTCGCCTAAGTTTGAAAAATCCTACTGACTGAAGAGCAATCCTCTCACTTGGGGGCTTAGCTGTTGTTCCGTACTCGCCTAAGTTTTAAAAATCCTACCGAGTGAAGAGCAATCCTCTCACTCGGGGGCCTAGCTGCAGTCTCACACTCACCTAAGTTTAAAAAATTCTACCGAGTGAAGAGCAACCCTCTCACTCGGGGGCTTAGCTGCAATTCTGTACTCGCCTAAGTTTGAAAAATCCTACCGAGTGAAGAGCAGCCCTCTCACTCAGGGGCTTAGCTGCAGTCTCGCACTCGCCTAAGTTTGAATCCTACCGAGTGAAGAGCAATCCTCTCACTCGAGGGCTTAGCTGTAGTCTCGTACTTGCCTAAGTTTTAAAAATACTACCAAGTGAAGAGCAACCCTCTCACTCGGGGGCTTAGCTGCAGTTTCATACTCGCCTAAGTTTAAAAATCTCCGAGTAAAGAGCAATCCTCTCCCTCGTGACTTGGCCACATGCTCCATCTTGATCCGCAAGGACGACGAAGTGTAGGTCATCTGCGACCCTCTCTTCGGAGCTACGCCACAAATACAACATACGCTCCATCTCGACCCGCAAGGACGATGAAGTGCAGGTCATCTGCGACCCTCTCCTCGGAGCTGCGCCACAAATACAACGTGCGCTCCATCTCGATCCACAAGGACGACGAGGTGCAGGTCGTCCGCGACCTACTCTTCAGAGCTGCATCACAAATACAAGAGTCTGTTCCGAGTGAAGAAACAAGTTCTGCTCAGAGACAAAGACAAGCATATTCAAGGAAAAACCAAGTCCAGATAAATCCCACAAGGTTCCGAATAATTACGAATCAAGACAAGAAAAAAATCGATAATAAAGGTCAGACCTTGTCTGGTTCATTGGCGGTGTCGAGTGGTGGAACCCTCCTAGACCCCCTGGGGTTGTCTTTGTTTCCGGTGATGCCCTGCAACCACTTCCTCCGGGTGGATCCGAGTGGTGTCTTCAATACCTGAGTACATCCACATAGGATGATCGCGGGCCTGGAGTGGTTGGATGCGTCGACTGAGAAACACCTCAAGCAAGTCCATGCCAACACTACTAGGGAAAACCTTATACACAGAATCTTAGCAGCAGCGTGGTTTAAAAACAAACGCTACTGCTAATTAGCAGTACCGAGCTCCTGGAAACCGCGCTACTAACATCCCGGTAGCAGTAGCGCCCTAGGTGTAACAAACGCTACTACTATAATTGCCACGGCGTTGCCTCCAGGCTAGATATAGTAGTAGCGCCCTTCTCCTGGACGCGCTACTGCTAACGTACTCAGTAGCAGCATTTTTCTTGAAAACTCGCTGCTGCTAAGTATCACCGCAACTAATTAAGTTTAGTCCCATACTGCTAAGCGAACAAGGTGTTTACCACCTTAAATATGTTACTTCTCAAACTATCTCGAGCACTTGGTCTTCATCGAACTATATGTGTAGGATTTGTGGCTGCAATATGAATCTTCACCAGTACCTATACATGTACTGTGAGGATTCATGTTGACTATTTAGATTCTACACAAAAAGATCAATGATGACCAATGTATATTTTTGATGTTTTTACATGCTTAGACTTATAGCATTTTCCCAGGACAAAGCGCTACTGATATTGGGATGAATAAAAGAAATAACCGCTTCCTTTAGCAGTAGCGTTTTTCTCTAAAATGCGCTACAGCTAAATTAGCTATAGCGTGTTTCCTTAAGAGCGCTACTGCTAGTTCGACTTAACCACCTGCATGAGCTCAAAATTTTGCTGAGTCCTCCTTTCCCCCCTGTTCCCCTACTCCTCTGTCGCCACCGCCCGAGCCCGAGCCTGCCACACCGCCGCCGCCCGAGGCCGCCCTCAACCTCACCGCCGCCGCCCGCCGCCGCTCTCGACCTCACCGTCGCCGCCCTCGACCTCACCGCCGCCGCCCGAGCCCGCCCAGGACCGACGCCTCCCGATCCCGAGCCCGCCCTCGCCGCCCCTACCTCCGTTGCCGAGCACCTCCCCGCCACCGTCTCTCCCATATCTGTAAGCCCCCCACCCCTCCCCCACCCCCTCTCTCTGCTTAGTTGGTAGATGTTTTTTAGTAGTAGTAGATGTTAATTTAGGGTTCATAGATAATGATTTTTAGTAGTAGTAGATGTTAATTAGTAGTAGTGATGGTACTAGTTAACTAGGGCAGTATGGTTAATAGTAGATGTTTTTTACTATTGTATAATGTAGTTTTTTTACTGTTTTTAGTAAGTGTTTCAAATAATTAGTACGTAAATTAATAAAGTAGTTGAACTAGTTTAGTTTTAGTTGAACTAGTTTAGTAAGTAAATTAATAAACTAGTTGAACTAGTTGAATTAATAGAACTAATGTATTTTTAGTAAGAAAATTAATATAACTAGTTGAACTACTTTATTTTTAGAAAGAACTAGTTTTTTTCTATTTATAGTAAGTTTATATTTAGTAAGAACTAGTTGAATTAATAGAACTAGTTGAACATGTCATATTTGTTGTTATTTTTTAGTTTAAGCAATTATTCGGGATGTATTAGTGATAACTTATAGGGTTTTTGTTTTTGCAGAAATCAAGGAGCCCCTCCATCATCCCCGCCGTCGTCCCCGTCACCGACCCCCCCCCCCAGACCTTGAGGTGAGACCAGCCAAATCTCCATGTCAATATGAGTCCTATAAGATATGATGTAGATAAAAACATGTATATCTTGTGTTGCTCAAATAGGATATGTGGTTGCCCAAGTGGCTGGTCATGTTCAGGTTACACCTCCGAGTGGCCTATGTTTTGCCGGAGTGTTGATTAATTTTCGTTTCGGCAAATTTCAGGCGCTCGATATGTCCATTTTTAGCAAAGGTCATGCCGGATTTTTCCGTGAATTCTGGCATGACTTGTGCTAGAATATGTAGGAAATATCAAGTGGCCTGGATTTTCTCGAAAAATAATTAAACGACATTTCGACAGACCGATAGTCAACCCGTGATGAATGATCTAATTTAGGTTTTTTAGTACATATATTTAATTGTACAAGTTTAATCTTTGAATTACGAATGTAGGAAATGTCGTACTCGGACGACGAAAGTCTCCCGCGGGAGTGTAGCTGGTGCCACGACGATCGAGGTTTGTGTGACAGGCCTCACCTGGATGAAGAACGGCGCTTCAGCATTAAGCTCGAGGAGACCTTCGATGTTGAAACGGTACGCAACGACGACAAGTGTTTTTTTTGTAATTAAGCACGACTTCAACTATTTCAACGTCTAATTTTATCTTTTACAATTCGACTAGCTTATCCCATGCCATGCAAGACGCTATGTCTTGGAGAGGATGGGTTTTGAAGACCATGAAAATTTTGAAACAAAGAAAATACACCTAAGGACCCATCATGATATGGATTTTGAAGTAAATCTGTACAATTCTCAGAGCGTAACCCATTTTGGTTGCCAAAATTGGGAAGCACTTTGCAAAATGTATGGTTTTTATGAGGATATGATTATCACCATGGATCTTGGTGATCCTGACATCGAGCACGACAATATGGACATTTGGGTCCTTGTTGATACACTTCCGATTCTACCGCTATGTGAGTTTCTCAAACATAGTTATTAACTAATTTATATTGTTTATTTCAAAATAGTTGACAGCTTATTTCCATTGACAACTTATTTTCATTCTTCAAAGAATGTGCGGAAGATGGTAGACAAAACCCACTACACCGATGGCTCCGAATTAACTTATAAGGAGAAAAATCATGTGATCGCATTTTTTACTGATCTTGAGAATTACAATATCTATTATCAAACTCCTCCAAATTATGGTGAATACGTGCCACTAGTGCATGTGTTGAACCACGATAACTTCTATGGAGATACCCTGGTAAGATTTTTTACTATTATGACATCCGTGCATCTTTTGCATACTTCTAAAACTAGTACATCATTGCTAACTACGAAGTTATTACTATGTTTTTCAATAGAAAATCTCGATGGATTGTGTGCCTCATCTGATGTATCAGAATGGTCGCCCTGAGGTTCTGAACATACAGCCAGGTCATCCTACGGATCTCACCTGTGCATATCCGATTTCTAAAACCGATGAACACATGCTAATCAAAGAAAGGAAAAATGTTTGGACAGTCGTAAGGAGGTTCTTGGAAGCAGCATTAAGCGAAAGGCAAGAATTGGAGATAGGATAATCTCCATTCTCCATAATGGAGAGTCAGGGGCTATCTTGTTTTTTGCTATTTTACTTTAGAGAATATAGTAGGTCCTAAGAGAATGTAGTAGGTCCTATGAGGTACAATATGTTTATTATGTGGTACAATGTGTTAAGAGTTGATGATGAGGAGTAGTTGTGATTATGACTAGTGACCAACTTGCTATGTGATGTCTCATTGATGAAAATGATGATCATGAGGAGGTTTTATATGACAATGATGTATTATGATGATAAGTTTTTAATGATATGATGACGATGATTTTTATTATATTATTGGGTGAAAGAACCGCGGATTAGTTGCAAGTGTATGTCCATCCACTTGAAACTAGTCCACGGTTCTTTCACCTTGTGATGTAATAACTCATTATGATGTAAAAACAATCTCTAAATTGCTGATGTATGAAAACTTGTATAAAGGTGTATGAATACAACATGAAATAAAAGTGAAATATGGAATAGTAGTAGTAGCGCGGGCTGAGAGAAGCGGTACTAGTAATTACCAGTAGCGCTCTTTGGTGAAAGCGCTACAACTAAGTCGATATAGTAGTAGCATGGGTTAACAGACGCTACTGCTAACCTTTAGCTGTAGCACCTTACTAGTAGCACCCTACCCAGCGCTACTGATAGGCATTATTCCCGCGCTACTGCTAGGGTTTTCCCTAGTAGTGCAATCACACCGTCACAGACTAGTTGGACCACCCATTCGACTAACATATTCACCTCTACTTTCTCCGCTGGAGTCACTTTCAAAGGAGAGGGCGGTTGCACTCGGTCCATGGAGAAGGGTGGAAGTCCAGTCGACTGGCCAGGGGTCGGTTGGTCTTTACAGTAAAACCAGGTCGACTGCCACCCCCTAACTGAACCGAGAAGTGTCATAGATGGAAAAGTGCTCCTACCCCTCGTCTGAATTCCTAGACCTCTACACATCTGGATCATGTGTCTCCTATCATCACTCGGATTATCCTTTTTTACAGACTGGGAGCGACAAGTAAAGATGTGTTTGAAGAGACCCCAATGCGGTCGACAGCCCCGAAAATTCTCACACATGGAAACAAATGCATCGAGGTATGTGCTGGTGTTGGGGGAAAAGTGGTGAAGCTGTGCTCCAAAGAATTTCAGGAAACCCCGGAAAAAGGGATGAGGAGGCAGAGAAAAACCGCGGTCAACATGAGTCACAAGGAGTACGCACTCACCCTCTTGTGGTTGCGGCTCGGTCTCGTTTCCTGGTAACCGCCAGGACCCGTGGGCAATCAAGCCCCCTTCGACGAGATCCTCCATGTCCTCCTTCTGAATCGTGGATCGGATCTAGTCGCCCTGGATCCAGCCAGGTGGCAGGACAGACCTCGAAGATGATCCGCCCCGACTCGACTTCTTGCCCTTCGCCGCCGTCGTCGCCTTCTTCACGTGCTCCAGAGCCGCCGTCTTGTCTT
Organism: Triticum aestivum; assembly: GCF_018294505.1. Taxonomy (NCBI): domain Eukaryota; kingdom Viridiplantae; phylum Streptophyta; class Magnoliopsida; order Poales; family Poaceae; genus Triticum; species Triticum aestivum. Next base: position 175,523,745 of record NC_057796.1, read on the forward strand.
TCCCCATCGCAGTAGGTTGCGTGCGGATGGGGTGGCAGCGTCGAGGGTGAGGGCGAATGCGGTGGAGAAGCAGACGAGGAAGAAGGGGAACAAGGCGCACTGTGCAAAACACATCAACCCGGAGACCTTATATAGGCCTACTTCCGAGTGGCTGCCCGGTGGACCCAAGCAATACTATCAAATCCCGCAACAGTCACGCGCTCAATACGTGGCGAAAAAGGCGGCGCGAGGATCAAGGCATCGCTGCCTAATCCATCTCGTTTACTGTGCTGCCTTCCGTCCCGCGCGCTTCCCCAAATTTCGAATCACGTGAGATCCGGGAACAGCAGTGCAACCAATTGCGCTCAAGATTTCATGCCGCTCCAGCACTCGAAACGTATCTGCATAAAGTTCACTCGACAAAATCTGAATGGATCAAGGCGAGTGAGGATGGAATCGAAAGTTTTAGCATGGTTCATCGACCCAGGTAAAGTGTCCCTGAGAGCGTAAAATTCGGGTCGGAACCATGTTCAACCCCTTCTCCACTCGAACCCCGATCCATTCGGGGGCTAATGACGATGACATGTACCTAGGGTAGGGTAATGGCCCTGACCTAGACACGCATCCCAAGGATACTGCCCTAAGGCCAAAGACATTCAAAGCATAGCAGCATCAACCGACTGTAATCACCTCAGAGTGCAACCCACTCGACCAGAAGCACTTCACTCGGAAAACCCAATTCCATTCGACCACATCAGAAATCACTCGGAGTATAGAAGATCTAAAGTCACTCAGGATAACAACGGTCAGGCGTTCACTCTATAATATTAGTGATCATTTATATGACTTTATTGCTCGTGTTACCAGTAACGTCTTATCTTTATGTACATTGAACCCCTTGTAACGTGGGCTGGCTGGGGTCCTGGCGCACTCTATATAAGCCACCCCCTCCACTAGCACAAGGGTTTGAACCCCCTGTAACTTCACGCATAATCCAGTCGACCGCCTCCGGGCAGCGAGACGTAGGGCTTTTACTTCCTCCGAGAAGGGCCTGAACTCGTAAAACTTGCATGCACAACCTCATCGTAGCTAGGATCTTGCCTCCTCCTACGTACCCCCTATTCTACTGTCAGACTTAGAACCACGACAGGCGGCGGCTCAAGATCCATGATGTGCGGGGCATCCACACGACAACTCCTCCTGACCTCTGCAATAGGTCGATGGCGTAGCATGGCTTGACCGGCGGTAAGGCACACTGGGGCGGCAGGAGGTGAAAGCGGAGGCACGTACGTCATAAGGCGGCCGGCGGCTAATAAGCAGATAAATGTGTGTAATATAAGATGGAGGGATCGTTTTAGAGATGAAGCGGAGACGGGATAAGGAAGGAGTAGGGCACTCCCACGCCGGTGGTGGATTTTTATGATTATGGAATAGTGGCCCGTGAAAAAGCGACTCGAGGAAGTCAAAGCACCTCTGTTACGGGAGTCGAAGAATCAGGAGATAATTAAAGCCGTGTGCTATCAAAGTAGCCAGGAGGGTGGCCTCACATGCCCTCGTCATCAGTTACAAAGCAGTCTTTTTTTCTAGGAGTCTGTTCGGTTGTTTACGTCGAACGGAGAAAAATGATTGGACGTTAACTGCTGACATGGCATGTATGCTAATGTGGATAGGTTGCATGTCAAGATAAATCACATGATGGGGTTGAACTATTTAGGTATTACAGATATGGTACGCCAATGGCATACTCTCGAAACAAAAACTTATGCAAACAGGTGTAAACACATTTAGTTCAGACTTCATTTTCTAAAAAAGTTATAACTTTTGAACCAAACATCAAAATTAAGCTTCGCTTTCGCCATTGTAATCCTTGTGTTGTGCTCTTTGAAACTAGATCTCCCATGGGTATGTTTCAATGAATTTTTTTTGGGTGCAATTCAGTCCCAGTTAGGTGCAACTACCGAGTAGTCGATGTGCAACTATTTGATAGTCACTTTGCAACTTTCTCGCTACTTGTGGACATGCAGTTTTCACTGATGGCACTTGCACCCCAAACTAACACCTACAAGTGAGTGCAACTTTGTCTTATGCTCGTCCAACTGCCTAACAGTCGATGTGTAACTTTACCCCTGCTTATGGATGTGCAGTTTTCACTGTTTGCCTCTGCCATCTTCCTAGAAGTGGATGTGCAATTTTGGATGCCGCCCCAGCCAACTTCCTAATAGTGATGTGCAACTTTTTCACGTACCACGTGAATATGTAGTTTTCCCTGCTAGCAACCCGTCCAAACCACCCCTGCTATTGAGATGTGCAATTTTCACGCCTCGCCTATATGCAACTTTTACTACCCTTATGGATGTGATAATTTCATCATCCAACCATTGCTGTTAGTGAGATGTGCAGCTTCGTCTATTCTCTCGGCCACCCGCCTTGCAGATGATGTGCAAAATTATTTGTTGCCCCGCCATCTGAAAGTACACATCCACAAATAGGAAGAGAAGGAGTTGCACATCGACTACTAGGCAGTTAGCTAGAATAACAGACTAATTTGCACATATTGCTGATAGGGTAGGTGGGGGAGGATATGCCAGCCATGAAAAACTATACATCCACATGTAGGGAGGAGGGTGCACATCGACTACTAGGTAGTTGGCAGGGGCAGTAGACTAGTTGCACATCATAAAAAATAGTTGTCATGGTTGCTAGGTTGCAACCTCATAGGAAGTTGAATCGTGTACTAGCTCCAAAAATTGGTTTCAAAAAAATTGCACCGTGCAATAGTAAAACAACATGTAGTTATATAGTTCCACAATATAGCACCAAAATTGGCATCGAAAAAATTCGTCGAAACATACCCATGCGGGGTCTAGTTACAAAGATCTCGTCGCGAGGATTCCAACGGTGAAAACAGATCTGAATTCGGATGCGCGGTTTGAAAGATATGACTTTTTAAAATTTTGAAACACCGAATAAATTCACATAAATATCCGTCAGATTTGGAATTAAATGTGTTGTCTACCCATGTGATCATCCTACCAGTATATGCCACATCATATTAATAAAGACAAATTTTGAGCCAGTACATGGGTAAGTGTGAGCTGAGTCGGCCGCTCGTTTACTCCAAAAAGTCTGTACACACTTTTTAGATTTTATAGGAAAATATATATGTCATACGGTAAAGTGAACAAACCGTGCACTTAAACTTTAACAAGTGTCTTTGCTGCTTTGGGTCTCCACTCTCTTGTTAGCTAAATATCCTGTTTTTACCAAACAATATGATTTATATTGTTAAAACAGGTGCTCATGCAGTTCCTTTGTAAAGACCTATCGGTTGTAATCAGTCTTGTAATTAGTTACATTGTTTGAGTAATAGTGGATGGTATTCACTTAATCGTCGAAGTCGATGGTGCAAATTTGTGGCAAAGCAGCTCACTAGGGCACTAGAACATGGCAGGGCCAGCAGTCCTATTTTATCCGGGCTCAAATCTTTCTCCCTTCGCTGCTATTTCATTTAACATTATAAGAAAGAAAATTTGGCTGTCGTTGATTTGGGTAGTAACACATATGAGCGTGCATTGAAACCAGGTAATATAATACTCCCTCCATTCCACAATGTAGTGCATATAGATTATTTTTTAAAGTCAAACTTTGTCAACTTTGACCAGGTTTATAGAGAAAAGGGTCTATATCTACAAGATGAAACATGTACGTTATAAAAATATAACTCATGAAATATTCAATGATGTGCATTTGGTATTCTAGATGTACCTCTTTTTCTCTATAAATATGGTCAAATTTTGTAATGTTTGACTTTTAGAAAAATCTATGGGCACTACATTATGAAACAGAGGGAGTATAATAATAATACACACACGTTGGAGTATCTTAAATAATAAGAAACGTTTATATACTACCACATAGTACTATATGAGACATGGGTGTAAGTAAACCCGGTAGTAGGATATATATTACCCGGGGTAGTTACCCGACATGTCTTATATACTATCATGTAGTAGCATATATACTAATTTATCATTCTAAATATGTTCATATACTATATCTAAGATATTTCAAAACAAGTTCCACGAAAATATTGCATATAAGCCCATAGTTTTTGTTATATTTGTGAAATACGTGCATATTTATACGTAAAAAAGAGTATGCTCAAAATATGGTACATACTACCTAAAAAGTAGTATTTATACTACCTGAACATTGTTATATACTACGTACTACACGTACATACTCTCGGTTTTGACAGATACTACATACAACATACAAAACGCAAATGGTGGTAACTACCACTGGTAACACTATTCTAATCACGAGATCAGAATAATATTCTAAGAACTACCTGACCTGTCCTCGCGGTAGTAGTTGAACTTCCCCCTGTGCTTGGTTGAACTTCCATAAACATTGCCCAAATGGGGCTTGCGATATACCGTTGGAAAACTATGGACACGAGTACCCTGACCCAAGTTAAAATTTCGGCAAAATGTAAACGGTTTAAGAGCAGTTTTGAAAACCGTTTTTTCTTCATACAAAAACGTGAATCGTATTTTCGATCGCATTTCTAAACGGTTTATCGGAATGAGGCGAATAATATGGCGTTGGAAATCTGCTGCAAATCCGCTCCTTCCACATGTTCAAAGTTTCCTCTAATTCCTTATGGTTAAAGAGTAATTTGAAAAATCGTAGAATTTCACAAAATGAACGGCCGAGTTCGTATTTTGATATCATTTCTAAATGGTTAATGTAATTGAGGCAAATGATATGGCGTAGGAAAGATTATGAAAATGCGCCACTTTTTCATGTTCAAAGGTTTTTCTAATTTTGAACAGTTTAAGAGTAATTTAGAAAACCGTCCAAGTTCCACCGAGTTCGTATTTTCGAGTTAATTTTTTAACTGTACATCCAAATGCAGCAAATGATATGGCGTTGGAAAGCTTGAGGAAATGCGAAACATTTTGGTATATATTATTTCTCCCAATTCCTTACAGTTTTAAGTCAATTTTGAAAATGGCTAAAAATAATTTTTGGCCGTAATTTGTACAAACTTTATCGGAATGGGGCAAATAATATACCATTGAAAAGCTACGGAAAATGCGAATTTTTTCATCTAGAAATTTTCTCTGATTCCTAGCCGTTTTCAAGTAATTTTTAAAACAACGAGATCATGCGTTCTGCCTTTATCACGAAACAGATTCTTCGAAAATGCGCCGCGTGAAGAACTTGAACTTCTCAGCATGTCTACTTGAACTTCACTCTATTTTTCACGTGCTTTTTTTTGCTCGTAGCTCTCCATCCACTCACTGGAATTGAGCAAGTGATATAACGATGGAAAGCTACTGTAAACATGCAACTTTCCCGTGTCGATTATTTTTTCATACTCGCGATGGTTTTAAAAAATTTCCATCTGAAATTCATTCAGTGTAGTAGTTGAACTTCCTGCTGTTTTCACGTTGAACTTCTGTGACGTATTTTCGTTTGTAATTTTCTCAACCATTCGTGACTGTTATATATTCCTTTTGTACAAACCTCTCTCACAATAATTTTTTTAACTTTCTCCCACCAAGGACTTTAACTTATAACAAGAAAAAATTTGGACCTTGCCTTTTAATTCATTTTCTCATATTAAACACACACCATGTAATACATGAACTTTTTCCATTTTTACAATTTGAATTTTTATTTTATTTTTGAAATCAAATTGCTTCACAAATAATAACTAAACTTCTTTGTGGATTGAGAGAATTATTTTGAAACGCAAAAAAACAATTTATTTTTGTGGTTTTGAACATGGAAATACAAGGTGAACCTCTCTCGCAAGAATTTTTGAACTTCCCCGGACAGAGCACTTGAACTTCTTTCAACAGACCTTTTAAGCTTTTATTTCTCTATACTTATATTCTCACCTGAAATGCATTCCTTGTAGTACTTGAACTTCTCGTTGTTTTCACTATGAACTTCTGTCAGATTTTTGTGAATATGTCGAATTAGACACAATTGAAGGTTGGACATCATTTTTGCCATTATAAACATGTAATTGGAGGTCGGACATCCCGCAATATAAATTCTGAACCGTGCACGGACGTGCACATGAACTTCTTGCAACAAATCTGAGTTTTTTTATATACTTCGAACTTCTCTATTTTTTTAATTTCAACTTCTTAGTCATATTCTTAGAAAGGAAATATGTTTTTAAATAAGCATCAAACTTTTTTTGTAAATTGAACTTCATAGTTTTATTTTTCTTAGAAACGGGAATAATTTGAGTTTCCCGTATACATCGAACTACTTCTCTATTTTAATTTTAACTTCGTCATTTTTATTCTTCGTGCAACCCCTGCTCCATTTTTCTTTTGCATTTTTTCTAGAGCATTTCTGAAACTTAAAGAAACATATCAAAACCCCTGTTTTTGCCCCCATTGATATTATTGAACTTTAGAAAAATAGTATACAACTAGAACTAGACAAGACATTTTTAAACTAAATAATCTTATAGTAACGGAAAATATCTTATTTTTTCGTATTATTGAACTCTCCAATTTATTCATTCTCAAAGTTAACATTTTTCTCAGTGAGGCAAGTTTTCTTCTTGGTACATAAACATCGAATCACTCTGGTATTTTAATTTGAACTTTTTCGTATTATTCTTATAGTAACGGAAAATATCTTTTTTTTTCATAAAAGTTGAATAGTGTGAACTTCATGTTTTTTTTGAACATCATTTCTTTAAATAATTGGTTAAATTCTATCTTTCCGACGAAGCTTTTGATTCTCATTCAAACTTCACTGGTAAAAAATTCACTTTCGATGTTACTTGCTGACAGATTTTTTTAAGTTTGTAGTGCTTTTGACCTCCCCATCTTTTTAGATATGAACTTTGACTTATTTATCTTTTGTAGTGTTTTGATTTTCCAAACATCCCTATTTCACGTCTCCAAACTATCTTTTTTTATTAAACGTCCTTTGAACTATGTTTTCCTAAGTGCATGAATTGCTTGACAACATCCTTTGAACTTGGGATTCTATTTTCTGAAACGTCTTTTTTGTTTGGCTAGTTGTGTTTTGGTAGTAACTCCCGTAAGATCAACACCCATCAATTGAAAAAAAAATTGCACTATCCATAGAACGAAAGTAGCACCAGCAGTACCAACATATGCTTTTTTGCAAACAAATAGTCATTTTTATACACAAAGCCATGCATGTTTTTACACCACGCCTGTTGGTCCTCATCTCTCCATCTTATCTCCTAGAAGTAACCAACACCACACATTTTATTCCTCGTTCTCTCTCCTCTCTGTGACTTTTCTCTACTCATTCATACGGAAGATAGGAACTGGACGCAGCAACCCAAGCTACAAAAGTTTAGGCTCTCTTCAGGTTCAGGCGTCGGGCGAACCATGGCCAGACCAGCTCGGGGAGGCTGCACTTGGGAGGAGCTTGGTAATGCTGGGCACCAGTGGCGTGGTCCTCTCGACATGTTGTTGGTGCAACAAACCCTGGGTCCATTGCCCAGACTGTGCACAGGCACGGGAACAAGATTACAGTACCAAGGTCAGAATGGAGCACAAGGAATCAGCTCTTCGAAGGACCAAATGCAACACAAGAAGGCCAATACAAGCCGGAGGAGCAAGATAGCGCTATGGAAGAAACCTCCCTTGCCAGGCAGGCGATCCTGGCAAGGACGGGGTCACCCCCGGAAGCGAGCCTCCAGGTCGTCCGGCAGGCCTGCCGGGACTCGCGAGGGCAAAACCACCTCACCACGGCGCACGTCGTCTATCGGTGCGGTGTCAAGCTCCAAAGTGACTAATTGGCTGCTATTTTCCACATGGCAGCCACTTCCTACAGAAAATGCCTCCAAATGACACCCGTCCTGCGACGTGTCGAGCCAGCAAGTACGAAGCTGGCAAAACAGCTCGGCAAGGATTGCCGGGCAAGCTATGATGTGACGTTGAGTGGCGCATTTAATGCACTCTGTCAGCCTGCAGAGTTAGGTATGATAGCATTGTTTGCTATCTAATCAGTGTGTAATGACTTTTTTGCCACTGTGGTGACCCCTTTGTCTATAAAAGGAGGCCCAAGGCAACCATAGAAAGGGTTGGACAATAGGTTAGCGAATCCACCCCCTTAGATATTCATACACGTAGGTGTTCTGCCCCAAGGAAACCCTGCCGGGCAAGCATGTTACACCCACCATCAATCCACCAAAGTAGGAGTAGGGTTTTACGCCTCACGGCGACCCAAACCTGGGTAAAATTGCCTGTGTGATCTCTGTCGTGCTGCCCCACGCTCCTCTGCTCTTTGTGCAACGTGCCATCCCCCCGCCAAACCAGCAAGGGACTCTTGGTCCCATAGGTGGTCGTGGATTCCCGCGACATCTTTGGCGCGCTAGGTAGGGGGATCACTTGCGCGAACCTAAGAGCGTGAGTAGCGCGTCATCTTCATCGCCATCTTCATCATCTTGCGGCTTCATCGACTATGGCGCCTAAGAAGAAGCCCGGTGCTACAGCTCACCCGTCCACCTCAAAGGCTCCGCCGCCCGCGGCCGCCGATGCTACTGGGGGTGCCGAGTCCAACAAGGATGTGGGCACTGTGGGGGTGATACGGGGCTAACCCGGTGTAGGCTGATCTTTCACGATTGGAGTGGGATCCCTCGAAGAACACGAAGAACACGGGGAAGAACGGAGAGGAAACACAAGGGGAAACACTCAAGACAAGTCCAATCACAAATCCACTAGACAATCAAACACACAAGATCCACAAGGTACATGAACAAGAAAGCAAAAGATACAAGGTAGAGTTCATCTCCGTGAGGAGGTCTTGAATCAACGAGGGGATCTTCCCATGAGGGGTCTTGAATCCAAGGTGGATCTTCTCTGTAGAGGTCGCGGTCTCTCTCGTGGAGTAGATCCGTATGGATGAGCAAAGCTCTATCTCTAAATGAGCTATCACATTTGCTAACCCTAGAAAGGAGTTGGAGGTGGTCTATTTATAGTATAAGCCACGAAGGGGTAAGTGGAAGAGAGATACAAGGCCAAAGGCTCGGCTGTACACAGGCAGGTATCGGACGTCCGGTGGGGGTCGGACGTCCGGAGGCTCGGGACGGACCGGTCGTCCGCTAGTCGTCGGACGTCCGCTGAAACTGTTCTATTGAAGAGGCACCGGACGTCCGGTGTCTTCGGACTTCCGTTAATATTTCCGGTCGTCCGGAGGTTGTCGGTCGTCCGGCCGCTGTAGATCTCCTGGCTGGTCCTGGCGTGGTCGCGTCAGACGTCCGGTGGACGTCGGTCGCCCGGGCGCTGTAGAGTGTCGGACGTCCGGTGGCTTCCGATCGTCCGGTTGCTGTAGACTCCGCATCTCCTTCTTCTTCCGTCTTCGCTTTCACGCTTCCCTCATGGATGGTGTAGGTGTTCCTTGGCGCTTACACTCCTCCACGTCGTCCGTAGCGTTCCGACAATACCTATGCATGCACACGGGAGAAGTGTCAAGGAGTATACCATCCTCGAAGGGGTGAAATGAGGCACGTGTAAAGGAGATGATTCACCTTTGTGTATGTGAAGTAGATGTCGCACGCGTCACTCGCCGAACGGACTCTTGACATGGTGATGTCCATAGGATGCTCCGCATCATTTGCCCCCCCCCTTGGGAAAGATCCGACCTCGGATCGAAAACCAAATCACCATGGGAAAGAGATGGCTTCGCCGTGTAGAAGTGGACGTTCACCAAGTACTTGTCATCTTGAAGCTCGAAATGGGCACTGTCCAATGTCGCACTGTCTAGTGGTCCCTTCAAAAGGAGCAAGAACAACAAACACTTGGAAAAAAATGTGGTTAGCGTTAGTGCAAAACCAAGCATTCAAGAGGTGATTCGCCCAACAAGTGTCGTTAGCAAGCATAGCATATGGTGTGACAAAGGATTGTGACATGGCATGTAAACACATAAACTGAGCACAAAGAAGGACCTTATGGAAACAAGCATGCAAATGTGAGGTAGTGATGCAAATATGTGTAACAAGAGAAGAACCATCAACCTCAAGGTCATAGCAATCATGCATAAGGCGCTCGACAAATGGTTGATGGTAGGCATAGGAATCATTCACAACACCAAGTAAAATGAAGTGTCTAAACACATGGGACAAGTGCAAGACAATCCAATCATAATGTGCATAGGGTGTAGTGAATACCATGTGGCACTCAACACAATGGAAAGAGCAATTGTTCATCATGTGTGAGGCAATCAAAGCAAGCATATAGCAATCAATGGGACATGGCATATCTGAAGTGATGACATTGTTGCAACCAAACATATGAGAGGAGCAAGTAATCCAAGAGTTGGATGCAACACACAAGACATATATGTCATGATGCATGGGAATGTGAAAATGGCAAGTCAAGGCAAGATCTCTAACAAGTGTGCAATCAAGTGGTCCAAGATGAACAATAAGTCTCATGGTGCAAGCAACACAAGTAGTATGATCCGCAATATCCATGCTCAAGAAAGATGTCACTTTGAAGGCGTGTCCTTGTTCATTCTTCACAATGCCGAAGTACAAGCAAATGCGATGTAGAATCGTCGTGGTAGAAGGTGGTTCGCTCTCAAGAGCTCGAATGGTCAACTCATGTGAAGTGGAAGTCGAGACAAAGTCCAAGTATCCTACACGTGCATAAAACAAAGAAAAGAATGTATGCGCATGGTAGATAAACACATCATCCACCATGATGGTTCTCTTCTCTTGCACATAACCATTAGGAGCATAAGTGCATGAATAATATGATGCAACAATGGCTATATTCATGGCACTAGGTATATGGTGCAAAGAGGTAAGACAAGCATGCTTCACAAGGAATATGTCAAATTCTCCAAATATATGCGAGAATGCTATGGGGGCAATCTCATTAGCAAGACTAAAATCATTGTTGCACTCAATACATGGCAAATCATCTAGCATGAGAGAGGCAACACATGGAGATATATGACAAGAAGCAATAACAATCATGTGAAAAGCATCTAGATGGTTGTCATCAACTGCATGAAGTGAGCAAGTATGAATCATGGGTGATGCAATAAGGCAATCAATCATAGTAATCAAGTCGTGCAAGCTAGTAGTGCGAAGATGCAACATACTAGAAGCAATCATGGCAATCATGTCATGTGAGCAAATAATAGGCATAGACAATGCACATGACATATCGCAATCACGAACACAAAGCAAGATCAAAGTATCATCATAGGAATGGGGCATAAATGAAACATGGCAATAACAAGCAATATCTCCACCAAGCTTGCAAATACACATATAAGTAGTAGAATCAATCATCATGTGCAATGCAAAGCATGGGTCACAAATGCATGGCAAAGGCATAGTAATGAGCATTAATGAACATGTCAAGATGGGCATAGGATATGTAATGGACAATAACCCATAACCAAGTGAGGGCCATGTAGAAGAGATGCGCGAAGTTTTTGCGTGAAGAGAGCGGTGGGAAACACAATCCATGGGATCCCAAGTCATCATTGCTCTCTAGAGCTCGTTTTGTCAACTCGTGGGATTGTGAGGTTGACAAGTATTCATGGGTACCTACACAAAAGAGACACAAACCAAAGAAATTGTGTGCGTGGTAAATGTACACATCATCCATCATGATGTGTATGTGCACGTGTGAGTTAGCACAAGATAAGCATCGCTCAAAGAAATTTGATGCATGGTATAAGAACATGTCATCCGTCATGAAAGAATATTATTATGTATGACATGATGGGGATGTAAATTTAGCATACAAGTATATGGCACATCAATAGCATTTTCATTCATGGGGAGCATATTATGCACAAGTATTGGGATCATGCAATGGATAGGATGAATCAAAATCTCCTAAAATGTATGTGGAAACTATGGGGGTCTCCTCAAGAGCAATATCGGAAACATCATATGGAGAAAATGGACAACATCCAAAACAATGCATATCCGAAGCTAGGTGGTCATGTCATGGCATATGAGATAAATGATGCAAAGGGAGCATTTCAATATCATGACAAGAAAAAACAAATGCCAATAACCATGGGCTTGTCATCTATGCCATATGTGCAAATTGGGTTTATGTTGATGGCATATGCATAGTCACTACGATGAGATTGCAAATATGACATATGATGGATCTCATGCATAGCATATGACAAGTCAAGCGGATTGTCAAACATGATGTGACCTAAAGAATGATCACAAGAAATCCTATGTAACATGGCATAACAACTAATAGACTCCACATGGCAATCATCATACTCATCATAAATGGGTAATTCATCGCATGGGGAAATCACACTAGCATGAAGCATGGTAATAGGTTGATCAACATCATGGAAGCAATCAATGCCAAGAATGTCCACTAGTGGGACTAGAGCATCACCGTCACCTATGTTACCTTTGTCATTCCACTCAAGTGTTGTAGGTGAGGTGGGAAAGACCAAATGGTGGTCATCTTCATCTTGATGGAACCATGTGGGGGTGCATCATATTCCACCATGGCCATCGTCTTGTCCAAAGGAAGGACGTAGTCGTCGCGAATCGGTGCGTCATCATATATGGGACCTAGCACCAAATGAGAAGACACAATAGAGGTAGAGGTTAAGTCGTTATAAATCATAGTGGCCTCACATGCCCTATCAACTATCACACTCTCTCTATGTGGTGGTTCACTCACTCCCTCAAAATAGGTGCACTCAATGTCACATATGGTGGAGTCACTCATCTCACTCAAGTGGTGCGGGTTGTGGTTCTCCTCACATGGGAATTGGGGAAACACATCATATATGGGGCTAGTGGTGAAGTCACTCTCACTCTCCATATGGTGGCAAAAGTCACTCAAGTCATCATACGTCGCCGTGGTCGAAGGGAAAATCCCATGCTCAACCATCTTATCGCCGTCGTCGTGGATGAAGGCCGAAAATGGCACATCATCACTCTCGCCTCCAAAGATGGAAGCATCATCCTTGCTCGCCACCTTGTCGCTTGCCTCCAAAACTTGGTCCTTGAGGGTCTCCGTAGTCGTACTCGTCGCCGCACCGTCTTGAAAAAGAGTCAAAGTAGACTCGGCATCATCAATGCCACAAAGAGGGATGGCGGTAAAGTCGAACTTGGGAGCATCGTCTTGGAGCTCGTCGGGCTTGGACATCTTGGTGGTGCTATCCTCATGCTCGTTCTCATGGAGCTTGGTCGTCGCGAAGTGAGCTTGGGGTGGAGAATCCTTGGCCGTCATGAGTTCTTGTTCCGCCTTGAGAGCACCAATGTAATTGTCGTGGAGGGACTTGTAGTTCTCGAGGAAGATAGTCTTGGAGATGTCGTTGTGCAATCCCACCATGAAGTGGAACTTCATCGACATGGGGTCATCCACGCCTGCTCGTCGCAAGGCATTCTTCATAGTACGCGTCGATGGACTTGGATCCTTGGGAGGTGTTCTCCAATTGGCGTAGAAATTCTGCCGTGTAGGTTGGAGGCACGAACTCTCGCTGCAAAGCTCTCTTCGTCTTGGGCCAACTCATGTCGTAGCTCTCCGAAGGAGTGTGAAGCCACCATGTGGACGCGTAGTCGTGGAAGTTTCTTATGGCGCACTTCACTTGATCTTCGGGACGAACTTGATGTAGCTTGAGTTAGTCGTCCATTAGGCGCTCCCATTCGAGATACTCCTCGGGTTCTTGAGTCCCATAGAAAGGAATTGCATTGTCGGTGTCGAGGTCGTAGTAGCTCGTGGAAGTCACGGACTTGAGCTTGGGGAGCTTCTCTTGAGGTGCTTGTGGGTGAAGATGCCGTATGTCCGTAGGCGAAGATGCCTTGAAGTCACTTGGCGAAGATGCCAAGGGAGATGGTGAAGTCGTTGAGCGGTTGTTGGTGTTGAGCTCTTGACCTTCACGTTCTTGTTGGTGATGGTGTCGATGCCGATATGATCTTGCCAGATATGGTAGCTCGGAAGCATGTGCTCTTGAGCGTCTTCTCGAAGATGAGGAAGATCTCTTGTAGGACTTGATGAGGGCTTTGATCTCCTCCATTTGAGCATGCATCTTGGCGTCGGTGGAGTTTTTCGTGGCATCGAACTCGTCGTTGTTGTTGTAGACCGAAGGTGAAATGCCTTGCCTATCCATCACAAGACTCGAGTAGAGGCAAGTAGGAAATGAGATAAACAATACCAAGTTACCTTTTCCCAAAGTTGAGGATGTATCCCGTTTCACTCAATGTGAGATGAAAGAATAGTGGAATTGGTACCGGACTTGTTCACTCACACCTATCAAGTAAAGCTTATGGAGTAGCTCGGTGAGGATAGTGGCACTAAAATTTAATGAAAAATGTTAGCAAGAGTCAATAATGTTGAAAGAGATTCACAAATTCGCAAGTGAAACAAGTAGACCAATAGCAATATGTGGCACACGGAAAAACACACACGGATAGATAAATGGGGTCGTGCAACCAAGGAATGAGCACAAAATGTGGAATCCACGGAAAACGCTCGTGTTGCACAACTCAAGAGAGACGCTAGCACGATTGCTCAATAGGCGGATACGACACTTGTGCACAACCTATAAGATGCAAAATGGATAAACTTTCTATCCCAAGTATGCTATATATGTATGGTTCCCAGTGTTTGATCCAAGATGATCGGATATGACAATCTTATATGCAATGTGGTATGATGCTATGGCACTTTCTTAGAAGCTTCTTTGCTCTCTTTTTTGCTTAAAAGCTTATTCTTTTTTTTGTATGGCCACTTTGCGAAATGCACAAACCAAGATAGCAAATGTGTATATGCGGGAACAATGTCGTGACACAATGGATGATATGATACCAAGATGATATGGTATGTATGTTGGGAATCGTAGCATAATTTAAAATTTTCCTACGCTCACCAAGATGCATCTATGGAGTCTACTAGCAACGAGGGGAAAGGAGTGGATCTACATACCCTTGTAGATCGCGAGCGGAAGCGTTCCAATGAACGTGGATGACGGAGTCGTACTCGCCGTGATCCAAATCACCGATGACCGAGTGCCGAACGTATGGCACCTCCGCGTTCAACACACGTACGGTGCAGCGACGTCTCCTCCTTCTTGATCCAGCAAGGGGGGAGGAGAGGTTGATGGAGATCCAACAGCACGACGGCGTGGTGGTGGATGTAGCGGGTCTCCGGCAGGGCTTCGCCGAGCTTCTGCGAGAGAGAGAGAGGTGTTGCAGGGGAGGAGGGAGGCGCCCAAGGCTTTTGTGTTGCTGCCCTCCCTCCCCCCACTATATATAGGGCCAAGGGAGAGGGGGGGGGGCGCAGCCTTGCCCCTTCCTCCAAGGAAGGGTGCGGCCAGGGGGGAGTCCTTCCCCCCCAAGGCACCTCGGAGGTGCCTTCCCCCTTTAGGACTCTCCCTTCTTTCTTATCTCTTGCGCATGGGCCTCTTGGGGTTGGTGCCCTTGGCCCATATAGGCCAAGGTGCACCCCTTACAGCCCATGTGGCCTCCCGGGGTTGGTGGACCCCCGGACCCCTTTCGGCACTCCCGGTACAATACCGATAAAGTGCGAAACTTTTCCGGCAACCAAAATAAGACTTCCCATATATAAATCTTTACCTCCGGACCATTCCGGAACCTCTCGTGACGTCCGGGATCTCATCCGGGACTCCGAACAACTTTCGGGTTTCCGCATACATATATCTCTACAACCCTAGCGTCACCGGACCTTAAGTGTGTAGACCCTACGGGTTCGGGAGACATGCAGACATGACCGAGACGCCTCTCCGGTCAATAACCAACAGCGGGATCTGGATACCCATGTTGGCTCCCACATGTTCCACGATGATATCATCGGATGAACCACGGTGTCGAGGATTCAATCAATCCGTATGCAATTCCCTTTGTCAATCGGTATGTTACTTGCCCGAGATTCGATCGTCGGTATCCCAATACCTAGTTCAATCTCGTTACCGGCAAGTCTCTTTACTCGTACCGCAATGCATGATCCCGTGACTAACGCCTTAGTCACATTGAGCTCATTATGATGATGCATTACCGAGTGGGCCCAGAGATACCTCTCCGTCACACGGAGTGACAAATCCCAGTCTCGATCCGTGCCAACCCAACAGACACTTTCGGAGATACCCGTAATGCACCTTTATAGTCACCCAGTTACGTTGTGACGTTTGGCACACCCAAAGCACTCCTACGGTATCCGGGAGTTGCACGATCTCATGGTCTAAGGAAAAGATACTTGACATTGGAAAAGCTCTAGCAAACGAAACTACACGATCTTTTATGCTATGCTTAAGTTGGGTCTTGTCCATCACATCATTCTCCTAATGATGTGATCCCGTTATCAATGACATCCAATGTCCATAGTCAGGAAACCATGACTATCTGTTGATCAACGAGCTAGTCAACTAGAGGCTTACTAGGGACAGGTTGTGGTCTATGTATTCACACATGTATCACGATTTCCGGACAATACAATTATAGCATGAATAATAGACAATTACCATGAACAAAGAAATATAATAATAACCATTTATTATTGCCTCTAGGGCATATTTCCAACAGTCTCCCACTTGCACTAGAGTCAATAATCTAGTTACATTGTGATGAATCGAACACCCATTGCGTCCTGGTGTTGATCATGTTTTGCCCTAGGGAGAGGTTTAGTCAACGGATCTGCTACATTCAGGTCCGTGTGCACTTTACAAATATCTATGTCTCCATTTTGAACACTTTCACGAATGGAGTTGAAGCGACGCTTGATATGCCTGGTCTTCCTGTGAAACCTGGGCTCCTTCGCAAGGGCAATAGCTCCAGTGTTGTCACAGAAGAGAGTCATCGGGCCCGACGCATTGGGAATCACCCCTAGGTCGGTAATGAACTCCTTCATCCAGACTGCTTCCTGTGCTGCCTCCGAGGCTGCCATGTATTCCGCTTCACATGTAGATCCCGCCACGACGCTCTGCTTGCAACTGCACCAGCTTACTGCTCCTCTATTCAAAATATACACGTATCCAGTCTGTGACTTCGAGTCATCCAGATCTGTGTCGAAGCTAGCGTCGACGTAACCCTTTACGACGAGCTCTTCGTCACCTCCATAAACGAGAAACATATCCTTAGTCCTTTTCAGGTACTTCAGGATATTCTTGACCGCTGTCCAGTGTTCCTTGCCGGGATTACTTTGGTACCTTCCTACCAAACTTACGGCAAGGTTTACATCAGGTCTGGTACACAGCATGGCATACATAATAGACCCTATGGCCGAGGCATAGGGGATGACACTCATCTCTTCTATATCTGCTGCCGTGGTCGGGCATTGAGCCGTGCTCAATTGCACACCTTGCAATATAGGCAAGAACCCCTTCTTGGACTGATCCATATTGAACTTCTTCAATATCTTGTCAAGGTATGTACTCTGTGAAAGACCAATGAGGCGTCTTGATCTATCTCTATAGATCTTGATGCCTAATATATAAGCAGCTTCTCCAAGGTCCTTCATTGAAAAACACTTATTCAAATAGGCCTTTATACTTTCCAAGAATTCTATATCATTTCCCATCAATAGTATGTCATCCACATATAATATGAGAAATGCTACAGAGCTCCCACTCACTTTCTTGTAAACACAGGCTTCTCCATAAGTCTGTGTAAACCCAAACGCTTTGATCATCTCATCAAAGCGAATGTTCCAACTCCGAGATGCTTGCACCAGCCCATAGATTGAGCGTTGGAGCTTGCATACTTTGTTAGCATTCTTAGGATCGACAAAACCTTCCGGCTGCATCATATACAACTCTTCCTTAAGGAAGCCGTTAAGGAATGCCGTTTTGACGTCCATCTGCCATATCTCATAATCATAGTATGCGGCAATTGCTAACATGATTCGGACGGACTTCAGCTTCGCTACGGGTGAGAAAGTCTCATCG
The DNA here is from genome assembly GCF_018294505.1 of Triticum aestivum. NCBI lineage: Eukaryota > Viridiplantae > Streptophyta > Magnoliopsida > Poales > Poaceae > Triticum > Triticum aestivum. Next base: position 175,541,649 of record NC_057796.1, read on the forward strand.
TAGTCAACCCCTTGAACTTGTCGATAACCCTTAGCGACAAGTCGAGCTTTGTAGATGGTCACATTACCATCTGCGTCCGTCTTCTTCTTAAAGATCCATTTGTTTTCTATGGCTCGCCGCTCATCGGGCAAGTCAGTCAAAGTCCATACTTTGTTTTCATACATGGATTCTATCTCGGATTTCATGGCTTCTAGCCATTTGTCGGAATCCGGGCCCGCCATCGCTTCTTCATAGTTCGAAGGTTCACCGTTGTCTAACAACATGATTTCCAGGACAGGGTTGCCGTACCACTCTGGTGCGGAACGTGTCCTTGTGGACCTACGAAGTTGAGCAACTTGATCTGAAGCTTCATGATCATCATCATTAACTTCCTCCCCAGTCGGTGTAGGCACCACAGGAACATTTTCCCGCGCTGCGCTACTTTCCGGTTCGGAAGGGGTGACTATCACCTCATCAAGTTCCACTTTCCTCCCACTCAATTCTTTCGAGAGAAACTCCTTCTCTAGAAAGGACCCGTTCTTTGCAACGAAGATCTTGCCTTCGGATCTGAGGTAGAAGGTATACCCAATAGTTTCCTTAGGGTATCCTATGAAGACGCATTTTTCCGATTTGGGTTCGAGCTTTTCAGGTTGAAGTTTCTTGACATAAGCATCGCATCCCCAAACTTTTAGAAACGACAGCTTAGGTTTCTTCCCAAACCATAATTCATACGGTGTCGTCTCAACGGATTTAGACGGTGCCCTATTTAAAGTGAATGTGGCAGTCTCTAAAGCATAACCCCAAAATGAGAGCGGTAAATCGGTAAGAGACATCATAGATCGCACCATATCCAATAGAGTGCGATTACGACGTTCGGACACACCATTTCTCTGAGGTGTTCCAGGCGGCGTGAGTTGTGAAACTATTCCACATTTCCTTAAGTGTGTACCAAATTCGTGACTTAAATATTCTCCACCACGATCTGATCGTAAGAATTTTATTTTCCTGTCACGTTGATTCTCAACCTCACTCTGAAATTCCTTGAACTTTTCAAAGGTTTCAGACTTGTGTTTCATTAGGTAGACATACCCATATCTACTTAAATCATCAGTGAGAGTGAGAACATAACGATATCCTCCGCGAGCCTCAACACTCATTGGACCGCACACATCGGTATGTATGATTTCCAATAAGTTGGTTGCTCGCTCCATTGTTCCGGAGAACGGAGTCTTGGTCATCTTACCCATGAGGCATGGTTCGCACGTGTCAAATGATTCGTAATCAAGAGACTCCAAAAGTCCATCTGCATGGAGCTTCTTCATGCGCTTGACACCAATGTGACCAAGGCGGCAGTGCCACAAGTATGTGGGACTATCGTTATCAACTTTACATCTTTTGGTATTCACACTATGAACATGTGTAACATCACGTTCGAGATTCATCAGAAATAAACCATTGACCAGCGGGGCATGACCATAAAACATATCTCTCAAATAAATAGAACAACCATTATTCTCAGATTTAAATGAGTAGCCATCTCGAATTAAACGAGATCCAGATACAATGTTCATGCTCAAAGCTGGCACTAAATAACAATTATTGAGGTTTAAAACTAATCCCGTAGGGAGATGCAGAGGTAGCGTGCCGACGGCGATCACATCGACCTTGGAACCATTCCCGACGCGCATCGTCACCTCGTCCTTCGCCAGTCTCCGTTTATTCCGTAGTTCCTGTTTTGAGTTACAAATATGAGCAACCGCACCGGTATCAAATACCCAGGAGCTACTACGAGTACTGGTAAGGTACACATCAATTACTTGTATATCACATATACCTTGGGTGTTGCCGGCCTTCTTCTTGTCCGCTAAATATTTGGGGCAGTTCCGCTTCCAGTGACCACTTCCCTTGCAATAAAAGCACTCAGTCTCGGGCTTGGGTCCATTCTTTGACTTCTTCCCGGTAACTGGCTTACCGGGCGCGGCAACTCCCTTGCCGTCCTTCTTGAAGTTCTTCTTACCCTTGCCCTTCTTGAACTTAGTGGTTTTATTCACCATCAACACTTGATGTTCTTTTCTGATCTCTACCTCAGCTGATTTCAGCATTGAATATACCTCGGGAATGGTCTTTTCCATCCCCTGCATATTGTAGTTCATCACAAAGCTCTTGTAGCTTGGTGGAAGCGACTGGAGGATTCTGTCAATGACCGCGTCATCCGGGAGATTAACTCCCAGCTGAGACAAGCGGTTGTGCAACCCAGACATTCTGAGTATGTGCTCACTAACAGAACTGTTCTCCTCCATTTTACAGCTGAAGAACTTGTCGGAGACATCATATCTCTCGACCCGGGCATGAGCTTGAAAAACCAGTTTCAGCTCCTCGAACATCTCATATGCTCCATGTTTCTCAAAACGCTTTTGGAGACCCGGTTCTAAGCTGTAAAGCATGCCGCACTGAACGAGGGAGTAATCATCAGCACGCTGCTGCCAAGCGTTCATAACGTCTTGGTTCTCAGGGATTGGTGCTTCACCTAGCGGTGCTTCTAAGACATAATCTTTCTTGGCTGCTATGAGGATGATCCTCAGGTTCCGGACCCAGTCCGTATAGTTGCTGCCATCATCTTTCAGCTTGGTTTTCTCTAGGAACGCGTTGAAATTGAGGACAACGTGGGCCATTTGATCTACAATACACAGTGTAAAGATTTAGACTAAGTTCATGATAATTAAGTTCATATAATCAAATTATTTAATGAACTCCCACTCAGATAGACATCCCTCTAGTCATCTAAGTGAAACATGATCCGAATTCGACTAGGCCGTGTCCGATCATCACGTGAGACGGACTAGTCAAGATCGGTGAACATCTCCATGTTGATCGTATCTTCTATACGACTCATGCTCGACCTTTCGGTCCTCCGTGTTCCGAGGCCATGTCTGTACATGCTAGGCTCGTCAAGTGAACCTAAGTGTATTGCGTGTGTTCCGAGGCCATGTCTGTACATGCTAGGCTCGTCAACACCCGTTGTATTCGAACGTTAGAATCTATCACACCCGATCATCACGTGGTGCTTCGAAACAACGAACCTTCGCAACGGTGCACAGTTAGGGTGAACACTTTCTTGAAATTATTATAAGGGATCATCCTATTTGCTACCGTCGTTCTAAGCAAATAAGATGCAAAAACATGATAAACATCACATGCAATCAAATAGTGACATGATATGGCCAATATCATCATGCTCCTTTGATCTCCATCTTCGGGGCACCATGATCATCTTTGTCACCGGCATGACACCATGATCTCCATCATCATGATCTCCATCATTGTGTCTTCATGAAGTCGTCACGCCAACGATTACTTCTACTTGTATGGCTAACGCGTTTAGCAACAAAGTAAAGTAAATTACATGGCGTTATTCAATGACATGCAGGTCATGCAAAATAATAAAGACAACTCCTATGGCTCCTGCCGGTTGTCATACTCATCGACATGCAAGTCGTGATTCCTATTACAAGAATATGATCAATCTCATACATCACATATATCATTCATCACATCTTCTGGCCATATCACATCACATAGCACTTGCTGCAAAAACAAGTTAGACGTCCTCTAATTGTTGTTGCAAGTTTTTACGTGGTTTGTAGGTTTCTAGCAAGAACGTTTCTTACCTACGTATGACCACAACGTGATTTGCCAATTTCTATTTACCCTTCATAAGGACCCTTTTCATCGAATCCGTTCCGACTAAAGTAGGAGAGACAGACACCCGCTAGCCACCTTATGCAACTACTGCATGTCAGTCGATGGAACCAGTCTCACGTAAGCGTATGTGTAAGGTCGGTCTGGGCCGCTTCATCCTACAATGCCGCCGAAACAAGAAACGACTAGTAGCGGCAAGAAGAATTGGCAAACTCAACGCCCACAACTGCTTTGTGTTCTACTCGTGCATAGTAACTACGCATAGACCTGGCTCATGATGCCACTGTTGGGAATCGTAGCATAATTTAAAATTTTCCTACGCTCACCAAGATGCATCTATGGAGTCTACTAGCAACGAGGGGAAAGGAGTGGATCTACATACCCTTGTAGATCGCGAGCGGAAGCGTTCCAATGAACGTGGATGACGGAGTCGTACTCGCCGTGATCCAAATCACCGATGACCGAGTGCCGAACGTACGGCACCTCCGCGTTCAACACACGTACGGTGCAGCGACGTCTCCTCCTTCTTGATCCAGCAAGGGGGGAGGAGAGGTTGATGGAGATCCAACAGCACGACGGCGTGGTGGTGGATGTAGCGGGTCTCCGGCAGGGCTTCGCCGAGCTTCTGCGAGAGAGAGAGAGAGGTGTTGCAGGGGAGGAGGGAGGCGCCCAAGGCTTTTGTGTTGCTGCCCTCCCTCCCCCCACTATATATAGGGCCAAGGGAGAGGGGGGGCGCAGCCTTGCCCCTTCCTCCAAGGAAGGGTGCGGCCAGGGGGGAGTCCTTCCCCCCCAAGGCACCTCGGAGGTGCCTTCCCCCTTTAGGACTCTCCCTTCTTTCTTATCTCTTGCGCATGGGCCTCTTGGGGCTGGTGCCCTTGGCCCATATAGGCCAAGGCGCACCCCTTACAGCCCATGTGGCCCCCCGGGGCTGGTGGACCCCCTTGGTGGACCCCCGGACCCCTTTCGGCACTCCCGGTACAATACCGATAAAGTGCGAAACTTTTCCGGCAACCAAAATAAGACTTCCCATATATAAATCTTTACCTCCGGACCATTCCGGAACCTCTCGTGACGTCCGGGATCTCATCCGGGACTCCGAACAACTTTCGGGTTTCCGCATACATATATCTCTACAACCCTAGCGTCACCGGACCTTAAGTGTGTAGACCCTACGGGTTCGGGAGACATGCAGACATGACCGAGACGCCTCTCCGGTCAATAACCAACAGCGGGATCTGGATACCCATGTTGGCTCCCACATGTTCCACGATGATATCATCGGATGAACCACGGTGTCGAGGATTCAATCAATCCGTATGCAATTCCCTTTGTCAATCGGTATGTTACTTGCCCGAGATTCGATCGTCGGTATCCCAATACCTAGTTCAATCTCGTTACCGGCAAGTCTCTTTACTCGTACCGCAATGCATGATCCCGTGACTAACGCCTTAGTCACATTGAGCTCATTATGATGATGCATTACCGAGTGGGCCCAGAGATACCTCTCCGTCACACGGAGTGACAAATCCCAGTCTCGATCCGTGCCAACCCAACAGACACTTTCGGAGATACCCGTAATGCACCTTTATAGTCACCCAGTTACGTTGTGACGTTTGGCACACCCAAAGCACTCCTACGGTATCCGGGAGTTGCACGATCTCATGGTCTAAGGAAAAGATACTTGACATTGGAAAAGCTCTAGCAAACGAAACTACACGATCTTTTATGCTATGCTTAAGTTGGGTCTTGTCCATCACATCATTCTCCTAATGATGTGATCCCGTTATCAATGACATCCAATGTCCATAGTCAGGAAACCATGACTATCTGTTGATCAACGAGCTAGTCAACTAGAGGCTTACTAGGGACAGGTTGTGGTCTATGTATTCACACATGTATCACGATTTCCGGACAATACAATTATAGCATGAATAATAGACAATTACCATGAACAAAGAAATATAATAATAACCATTTATTATTGCCTCTAGGGCATATTTCCAACAATGTATGCAATGGAAGGTGTATCGATGATCACTAATGTGCAAAAGTAACGTTGCCGGCAATACTCAAATGGCTAGTCTCCATAGGCAAGTAACGCAAAGTGGGCTAGGGGTTATCAATGCAATGGCAAGGGGAATATACAATGGTGTCGTCGAGGTTACCATCGAGGGTTTCTCGTTTGTACGCCAAGGACGGATGATGGTGAGGTGGTCAAAGTCGATGACAACCTCGAGGCGATGATGAGTGGCGGTGTTCTTGATGTAGAACCGTTCCTAATTAGCCGAAACACCTTAGGAAACCGAAAAACCGCGAACTCAAAATGTCGAATGTCAAATGTCAAATGGTGGTAGCGGAAAGCGGTAGTGATGCAATGATGGGTTATGCAAGGCCATGTTGAAGTGACCGTCACTAAGTAGCCGAAACACTTTAGGAGACACAAGCCACAACTCAAGCAAGCTCGAACAAAATTGGGTAAAGTTGGGGTGGAAGTGTAAGGGGGGTAAGCCTAGGCGGAAGTGGTGGTGGTGGTTGATGAGGAAGCAACCATCCCTAAGTAGTTGAAACACCTTAGGAGACTCAAATCACTACTCAAGCAACCACTAATGCTATGGTGAACAAAATGGGTTAGGTTGCAGAAGTCGGTGGTGGTAATGCGGCTAATGTGGTGGAAGCCCTAGGCAAAGATGCCAAAATTCACAAAATTTGATGGAGTCAAATGATGTTGGTGGTATTTTTGTGGGAAGGGGGGTGTCAAGAGCTGCAAAACGAGCTAAAGAACGTCAAAATCGGAGTTCAGATGAATTAGTTATGAGCGAAACAAGAATCAGCCGAAGTTAATATCTACAGGTGTCGCATGTCCGTAAATGGACGGATGTCCGGTCGCCGGACGTCCGGTCGGGCTCGGAAATCCGCTATTTTCGTTTTGTTGGCTGGTTCCGGTCGACCGGTGGATGACGGACGTCCGGTGCTTCGTGGGGGCCCGGACGTCCGGTAAAACGCCGGTCGTCCGGTGGGTCGGGCTCAACGCGAGATCCGAGATCCGGGGCGCGATTTTGGGCGGAAATTGGGCATTTTGGGGTTAAAATTGACGAGATTTTGTGGATGAAAGACGGGGAAACTTGTGGAAATGCTAGATCCACTTGAAACCAAGCAAATGCATGGATCAAGATCAACAAAAATTCTTCAAACCAACAAATCAAAAAAAAATTGGGGCTATTTTTGGTGGGGATTTTTGAAATTTAGGACGAAATCACACAAAAGAAGGCTAGAAAACGGTGGGAGGGACTCCAAATACGTGATCAACGTGGCTCTGATACCATATGATACGGGGCTAACAAGGTGTAGGCCGATCTTTCACAATTGGTGTGGGATCTCTCGAAGAACACGGGGAAGAACGAAGAGGAAACACAAGGGGAAACACTCAAGAACAAGTCCAATCACACATCCACTAGACAATCAAACACACAAGATCCACAAGGTACATGAACAACAAAGGGAAAGATACAAGGTAGAGTTCATCTCCGTGACGAGGTCTTGAATCCACGAGGGGATCTTCCCATGAGCGGTCTTGAATCCAAGGTGGATCTTCTCCGTAGAGGCCGCGGTCTCTCTCGTGGAGTAGATCCGTATGGATGAGCAAAGCTCTATCTCTAAATGAGCTATCACATTTGCTAACCCTAGAAAGGAGGTGGAGGTGGTCTATTTATAGTATAATCCATGAAGGGATAAGTGGGAGAGAGATACAAGGCCAAAGGCCCGGCTGCACACAGGCAGGTATCGGACGTCCGGTGGGGGTCGGACGTCCGGAGGCTCGAGACGAACAGGTCGTCCGCTAGTCGTCGGACATCCGCTGAAACTGTTCTGTTGAAGAGGCACCGGACATCCAGTGTCTTCGGACTTCCGTTAATATTACCGGTCGTCCGGAGGTTGTCGGTCATCCGGCCATTGTAGATCTCCTGGCTAGTCCCGGCGTGGTCGCGTCGGACCTCCGGTGGACGTTGGTCGTCCGGGCGCTGTAGAGTGTCGGATATCCGGTGGCTTCCGGTGGTCCGGTCGCTGTAGACTCCGCAGCTCCTTCTTCCGCCTTCGCATCCACGCTTCCCTCGCAGATGGTGTAGGTGTTCCTTGGCGCTTGCACTCCTCCACGTCGTCCGTAGCGTTCCGACAATAACTATGCATGCACACGGGAGAAGTGTCAAGGAGTATACCATCCTCGAAGGGGTCAAATGAGCACGTGTAAAGGAGATGATTCACCTTTGTGTATGTGAAGTAGATGTCGCACGTGTCACTCGCATGCGGCGTCGTCACCACCTCCCCCACGTCCGAAACGGGAGCAGGAGGCATCGGGGGAGAGCAACATTAGCATCATCCAGGTGGCCATGATCCACGAGGTACGAGCGAAGGGGTTATTCCATCTGTACCTCTACCCCTCATCGAAGGACACACCCATAGTGGTGACACCCGGATTGGGGCGAATTGTCGTCCCCACTACGGGCGCGACAGCATGGCGTGCGCCACCCTCAGGACGAGTCGACCCAACCACTGTACCCAACGGAGCCACTGGCCCTCAAGCGCCTTCACCACGTCACCGTGCCATCCAAGTGGCTGGCTCGCAATAGCGAGGGCGTGACGCCGTTGCCGCCGGCACCGTAAGAAGCTGGCGACGGTGCGGTCAACATCATCATCACCGATGCCGAGCACCGCTACGGAGGCCATGGCAAGTGCCCAACTGCTGTCGCACCGGTGGGGGCTGGTCCGTCGCGGCCTCCCCAAGCAACGACGACGGCTCGCGCTGCTGGCCGCACGGATGGGGCCACTACCATGGTGCAGGCCCCACCACGGCAACCAGCGCGGACGTGGCAGAATCAAGAACCCGGCGATGTCTCGATGGCCTCTTCCGACCCTCGAGCATGTCCAGGGCAAAGGCGAGCCCCGAAGGATAGGAGGAGGGAAGACGCGAGCGTTGTCATCGAGCAGCGCCGCGACTACCGCCGCCCGGCCAATGTGTGTGATGGTTCCAATGTCGACGAGCTTGCGCTCGAGGACAGCGGGTGCCTACCTTTCGAGGTTGGGTGCCCTGCCTTTACTCGTGAGCTGCGGCAAGTCTGTTGGCCATTCCCTCGCACGTTCAAGCCAGAGATACCAGAGAAGTATGATGGAAGACTGAACCCGATAGAGTTCTTGAGCATCTACACCATCGCTATTCAGGCTACTGGAGGAAGAGATGAGAAGGTGTTTGCCGACTACTTCCCTTTGGCGCTCAAGTCCGATGTGAGGTCTTGGCTGATGCATCTGCCGAAGAACTCCATTTCGTCATGGGCTGACCTGTGTCATGTGTTCATTGGCGCCTTCACGGGCGGCCATCAAGAACCAGGACGGCCCAGCGATTTGCAGCTTCTCCAACAGAAAGAAGGAGAGACCCTACGCAAGTATTTGCAGAGATTCCGCAGAGTCCACAGAAATATCCCGAATATCCATCCAGCGGCAGTGATAGCCGCCTTCCAGTCCAACGTGCGCAACCGCAGGATTCGTTCCAAGATGAACGTGCGGTTGCCCAAGACTGTGAAGGAGCTTTACACTCTGGTGGACAAGTGTGCTTGGATGGAGGAGGGAAGGAAATTCCCTCGAGAAGAAGACTGCATCAACATCGACTTAGAGGATGACGATGAATCCACCAGTCAGAAGAAGAGCAAGAAGCGCAACAAGAGGCGCAACGATAAGGCAGTGATGACCGTCAAAGGGTCGGGCATTCCAAGTACCGACAAGAAGGCCAAGGCCGAAGCCCCCGGCAAGGAGGCTGCCGCTTGCGCTGATTGCCGGGAGGCTGTGGCTGCCAAGAAGATTGGGAAAGGTGATGCGCCTTACTGCAAGATCCATCAGACCAAAGGCCACGATCTTCAAGAGTGTCATCAGGTTGAGCTCAATATGAGAAGCGAGACAAGGAAAAAGGTCAGAATGATGCTGGCAGTAAGGGCCGGGGCGGTGATGCACGCCCTGGCAAGGCTTTTCGGAACCAAGGAAAACCTGCCAGGGGCCGAGAGAAGGAAGTTTGCAATGATGAGAGTGATGGAGGGGATGAAGAGGAAACCAGCGAGCAGGAGTTCCAGAAGGCCACTGACGCCCTGTGCATTGACGGGGGTGCATCTTTGCACTCCTCTCACTGTCAACTTAAATGGTGGGCGCGTGAGGTCAATGCCGTGGAGCCAGCAGCAAAGGCTCGAAAGCCGCTCAAATGGTCAAGCACGCCCGTCATCTTTGACGAAGGGGACTGTCGTGGATTTGTCACGGTAGATGTCCTAGTGTGAGGACTTAGTCGTGAGGCCAAGGCATCTATGTGGTAGCTTGAGAGGGGTTGATCGGAATCAAGAGACGCAACACAAGACAAGGGTTTAGACAGCTTCGGGCCCCGGAAAACATCATCTGGTAACAACCCTACATGTTGTTTGTGGCTAGGTCTCATTATCATCATGAGGGAGTCACCGTAAAACCGGCTCTCCTAGTTATGCCTAGCCTTAACGATTATTCCGCCCCCCTCTTGGGGTGCCCTACCCCTCCTTATATAAGTTGAAGGGGCGGGTTACACACTACTAGGAAAAGGCCTGCTAGTGGCGCACCTATTTTGCCTACTAATGGCACACTACAGGTGCGCCACTAGCATCACACCATTAGAATTTTTTACTAATGGCGCACCACAGGTGCGCCATTAGTATCTGGTATACTAACGGCGCACCAGGCAGTGCGCCATTAGTATATCACACGGTGCGCCATTACTATCTGACTTAGTAATGGCGCACCACATAGAAGTGCGCCATTACTAACATTTTTTTCTAAAAAAAGTTCAGAAATATTTTTTTCAATTTTTTTTCATTTTTTTCTTAATCTCGGGTCACTATGGCTTAATCTCGGGTCAATATGCTTAATCTCAAGTCAAATCGCACTCCGTGGTCAAACTTCCCGAAAGGTCACCTATCCTCACACTACTCCAACCCAAGCACGCTTAACTTCAGAGTTCTATCCAACCCCATCACCAACTCACTTAACAGGCACTTGTTGATATATCTAGCATATCAATCCTATTAAGCCTTGTTGATGTCTAGGACTTTGTTCATGTTCATGAGTGTGATGAAATTTTGAAAAAATATTTCAAACTTCCGTTCATATTACGTATCATATTTTGAACATTTTTTCCAAAAAAAAATTTGAAACTATTTTTTCTGTTACTAGTGGCGCAAATGGTGCGCCACTAGTAAGTTTGAATTTTTTTTCCATTTTCCCCCCTCGAGATCTTAAAAGTCCCGTATCGTTTTTTCTGTTAGGTTTTTGGGGATTCTAAAAATGTTCAACGGGGTTTGAATTCGGATGTATCTTTTCGAGTAGATGATTTTTCATATAAAAAACTTTTTAATCTGAGTTCGTATGCAAAAGTTATGCCCATTTTACAAATTCCAGAGAGATTTTGCAAATAAAGTCGAAATTCATATTTGTAAATTTTCCCAACAACTAGACCACATATCACATGGGAAACTTTTTTATTTTTATTTTTTGACATTTCCATCATTTTCTTTTATTTTTCTAAAACTGAAAAGGCGGTCCACAGGGGGGGCATTCGGCTAGTAATGGCGCACCACACCCACGGTGCGCCATTACTAACTTTGAAAAAAAAATGTTAGTAGTGGCGCACCGAGGGTGTGGTGCGCCATTACTAGTTTTGAAAAAAATTAAAAAAAAATTCTTAGTAGTGGCGCACCGAGGGTGTGGTGCGCCGTTACTAGTTAAACTAGTAATGGCGCACTATCCCCTGGTGCGCCATTACTAGTTTAAAAAAATAAAAAAAAATTGTTAGTAGTGGCGCACCGTGGATGTGGTGCGCCATTAGTATTTGGACACTAATGGCGTACCAACACATGGTGCGCCATTAGTATATAGTAGTGGCGCACCACATGTGTGGTGCGCGATTAGTGTCCATATTATCTATAGCCCATTTCCAAGTAGTGACATGTAGAGCCCAACTCGGATTGGTACTTAACATATTCTGACATCTCACCATGGGCTTATTAATGTCTTGGGCTTCTTAACGTCTTGGGCTTCTTAACGTCTCGGGCTTATTAACCCCAGCGACTCTGTCTGTCGGGTTATAACTGTCTGCTGGCTTATCCCCGTTTGTCGGCTTATAACAGTGTGCCGGCTTACCATCTGCTGGCTTATAACTGTCTGCCAGCTCATAACTCTCCGCCAGCTTACCAATGAGTCACCAAGTCCTAGCCGGGTCATATCTCTGGCCGGGTCATACCGTGGGGTATATCCCCGACATTAGCCCCCTGTTTAATTTGGATTTATCCATGTTAAACTGATCCAGCAAAATAAACACAAGAACAAATTTTACAGGTTGTGCTCCGGGTTAAAAATTCTCGTAAGCCGGCACCTGATCATCCTTAATTCCTTGTCATTTCCTTCTTTTAGAAAATCCGGGTCAATAGGCCAGCCTCATACTCAATTTGCTGACGTTGGTTTCTCACAGAAAAATATTGTGAAGAATAACTCATTTGACTCAGCTCCCAATGCTTAACAAAAATATTGGTCTTTGAAATACTCATCTGATCTTCAGCCGGCTTGAAGATGTAGAACTTGCCGGTTTAACATTGCCAAAATTGCCGGTTTAAGTATTGATGGCGCCGGGCGATAATTGTTGCTAATCATCAAGCTTGAAAATGTACCTCCTTTATACGCGTATCACTTGTAGCCCCCAAGTTTTAAGAAGAGAGCGTAGTAACCACTTAAGACTTGCTTCAATATAAATATCGCAACCTTGAAGAAATCCAGTTTGTTCATCTCAATCACTAGTCAGAATTGAATATTCCACATATGTAGCCCCCAAGTGCCGGGTTGTCATGCTTGCAGCAACCTGGGACTTGTAATTGCCCTATACCCATAAACATTTCAACCTGTGTAGCCCCCAAGGGCCGGGTCATTATGCAATAATGAGCAGGGACTTTTGTAGATATTATCATGTAGACTTGAACAACAACGTGTAGCCCCCAAGGGCCGGCTCAGCAAGACAATACTAAGCTGGGACTTTATATATACTTCATTGAAAATAACATCATATGATGTAAACCCCACCAAGAGGCTCGAACCCACGTCCATAAGGTTAAGAGCTTTGTACTCTACCAACTGAGCAATGAACCCTTCAAAATAATGTATTAAGGCTTGTGTACCTTGAATTTTTGACAGGAGCAATTGGTAGCCCCCAAGGGCCGGCTCATTATAATGTGGTGAGTCGGGTCTTCAATAAAGCAAGTAAAAAATGACCATGCATTAGCCCCCAAGTGTCATGGTGCATGCTTGCAGCGACAAGGGACTTCCATACTTGATACTCTTAATCTGAATAATGTAGCACCCAAGTGCCGGGTCGTAAGCCTGCAGCGACTCGGGACTATTCCTTCATTGCAGAATAAATCATATCCATTGAAAAGTAATAGCCATTGCGCTGAAGCGACTTTGAAAACCTCAGTCATAATACTGGTTATTGATAACCATCATAAAAATCCAGCCATGTTGGCTATTCAAGATTTGAATAATATAATCCGGTTTGTAAACCAGTTCCTACACACAAACAAATCACAAGTGCCCTGTGATATTTGTTCACGCTGCTAGGTTATTATACCAGCACAATAAGGGCGATAACCCAAAAGATTGAGCGTACAAAGCTTTATGCAATTTGACATATACTGCTGGCTTAATATGCCGTATGCAGCAAGGGGTAATATCCCAAAACTTAAGAGCATAGCGCTTCCAAGTATATAAGATCATCATACACTGGCGACTTATAGTCCAAAGTCAGGCCGGGTTAATAAACACCGGGTAGTTTCATGTATGAACCATAAGGCATCATAGCCCTCATTGGTTTTTAACCATGTATTAATATGTCATAGGAGAGGAACCTCAAAAAATGTTCAAATCAAATAACAAAAAATCAAGGCTTTCATAGGCATCCAGGCCTAAAAAATCAAGTGCTTTCAAGGGCCGTACAGCCACTGAGTTAAACCTTCATACAAACCTTATAAGCCGGACCTCACATAACCAATCGTCGTTTTAACTTTGACAAGTTCAGGGTCTGTACAAGATTGACTTGTCAAAAGTACGGCGGGTCATTCCAGGATTACCTGAGCGGAGTGGCAGACTTAAAAAGGCAGGATAACCCGGGTTTTTAGGTGAATACACCTGGCTTCCAAGCCTGGCTTTTAAGCCTATTACAAGGGTCATAAAAACTCTTATTCGTTGAACAAAGAGCCCCCAAGTAACATTTTATTCCAGGCACATAAGTCGGATCAGCAAGGGTAGTCATAGCTATGCTTGGTGAGCAGGAAGCTCCCAAGTGATATTTTTCTGAGCTGTGCTCGCCGGGTACCTATCTTTGAGTTGTGCTGTGCAACAAACTCTCTTTGGTCCCTGTAACTCGGGCATCAAGCCTCCAAGTGATTTGTAATAAGGCGTGTAAGCCGGAGCAAGAGGGTAAGCACAACTATGCTCATTGAGCAGGAAGCCCCCAATTGACCAATAAGATAAGCCAATAAGGCAGGATACCCATGTTTGAACTGCGCATCATGGCAGCAAGCTCTCTTTGGCAACCTTTAATTTTTCAGAGAACTCAAACTTGCGAGAGATGGATTCTTTTTGAACCGGATGTTAAACCGGATATTGAGAGTTTCAAAGCTTTATGGGAGAGAGATGTCTCTTGAGGCGGATTTTAAACCGGAATATTCATTTTGAGCCAGAAATTTTCTGACGGCCTTTAAATTTTCATCAATATGGCAGCAGCCTCCGAGACTGGGTTATCTTCCCCTTCAACATCCTGGGGTTTTTGAATTTGCTGAAATTGGTAAGACTTTGCAGAGTCATATCATTGTAGCCCCCGAGTCTTTAGACTACTCGAGGAGTTGGCTTAAGACTCTCCATACTTGACCGTGATATGAACCGGCATATAGTTGAACAACGGATTCTGGAATATGTTGAATCTCGACGGGTTATAAATGATCCTTTATGATTTGTGTCGGTAATCCGGCCACTGTTTCATCCCAGCTGATTGTTGAGATTACCCAAAAATGCAGCGGCGGTGACTTGTGCGCCTGTCCATTGAGTCATCCGTTATAGGCGGAAGCTGGTATCATTATTTGCTCCGGATTTTGTTGGAATAAACCGGACCGCAGGGCGGCGGTTTGCAAACATCCATTGGGCAGCTTGTATGAGCAGGTGCGACCTTGATATGCTGATATTGATTGGTCTGCAAGGTCAGCAGCTTGGGTGCTTCTATTGAGTGGCACGGTAAGGACAAACTT
Source organism: Triticum aestivum (assembly GCF_018294505.1). NCBI lineage: Eukaryota > Viridiplantae > Streptophyta > Magnoliopsida > Poales > Poaceae > Triticum > Triticum aestivum. The sequence continues at coordinate 175,556,666 of NC_057796.1, forward strand.
CCGCGATATAACGCCATTTGGAAGTAAATAATTCTCTTGCATACAAAAAAGATATAGACCAAAGTAATTGTTTCTTTGATGAAAACAATATTGTGCTAATCAAAATAGACTTAGACGGATATCTCCTCACATTTTTTGTCGGATGATACTGATGGCGTAAACCAAGTTTAGGTAGCTAGACCGACCAGGCATCATGGTTTACGCTTATTGCCTCTGTCCGTTGGATAACTCAATTCGGGCGAACATTTGGCGCGGCCTTCGATTTGTTGATAGAACAGTATGACAATGATTTTACCCATGCTTGCCGGGTAACCTGACGTGTCCATGCAAACCAGACTACCAGGTTAACAATTATGTGCGTGTCCATCAGGGAACCAGCAGATGGGGATCCAATGGGTTGCGAGCACTGCTACAACCTCTGCTCGTTGGGCGGCTTTACGCGAACGGACATTGACGTGTCGTCTTATACGTTGATGTTTACCCAGACGGCAAGAGCGATGAGATTAAGGGAACAGCTCACTAGGACCCGTGCTGCGCTTTGTGTTTGGCATAATGGTCTTTGAACCAATCATGCATACATGCACTTGTCCTCCATGTGAATGTTCCAATGGAAAGAAATCAGGACGTCCAAGAAATCATACTTGACTAGTACTCCCTTCATTCCAGCATATAGTGCGCGTAGCTTCAGGCACAGATACCAACCAATGACCATCTACCTGCACATCTCGTCCCCCTGCAAGTATCATCACCCTCTATCTTCCAGGTAACGCTCGGAAGCATGGTCGGCTCAAGTGGAGCTGCGGCAGCCGCGGTGGACCATGTCGGAGGTCAAAAACTGTTGCGGAAAATAGAAGCAAACGACAGCGCTGCAGCAACCACTGTCGTGGAGTAAAGCGGAGGCAATTCACCGCAGCTATGGAACTTGGGCGGCGACTTGTTGCATGTACAGCCAACTCGTAGGGGCGGCTCGGAGTGCAGCAACTGAGGCAGCTCGTCCACGATAGCTTGAAGATAGAGCCACGATGGCGGAGGCAAGACAACCACGAAACTGCAGCGTCAAGAGCGCCTCTGAAACGGCTGACGGTGGCTTAAAGGCCATGGCAGAAGAGGAGGCGACTCGCACTCGGGCGGTGGCTTGCTAGCGCCGCAAGAGCCGAGGCGAGCGGCAGGGGAGTCAACTTGGCGGCGGCTTCGATGGTCGCATGGGCAGTTCTTGATTGAGGCAGTTTGCAGTGGTGTGACGGCTCACCGCAAGGATGAGACGGCGGTGGAGGCACGAGGTGCCGGGCGGCTCACCGCAAGGACGAGACAGCGGTAGCGGCTCAAGGAGTCGGCTCAACACGCGTCCGCGGCGGCGGGTCGGAAGCATAAGGAGGTCGTGGCGGCTCATGATATTGTTGTGCCACAATGTGACCGGCTCGTGGTGCAGTAACACTGGTGTGCGGCTTAGTGCGTGTTTGGCAACATGGAGAGGCTCGAGGCGGACATCTATTCTAGTCCACGTCGGAGGCAATCTGAGGCAGCTGCCCAGGAGCAGCAATGGGGCAGGTCAACATGGCGCCGCTTGAACAGTGCTATAGCAGAGGAACGGACGGCCGGTCCGGCGACGCAACGCGGGACGACAGCGGAGAAGCGGAGGGCCGGTCCGGCAACTTAGCGTGGGACGGCAGCAGAGGAGCGGAGGGCTGGCCCGGCGGCTCAATAGCTCAGAGTCGGTTCAGAGTGAGGCCGCTCCGGCGAGGGCGGCACAAGGCGGCAGCAAGGCGGGCCTGCGGCTTGGACGGCAGGCCACTCGTCTCATAGAAGCAGCTTTACAAAGGCGGCTCTGCGGCCAGGGCAACTCGAGGTCCATGTGGGGCTGCTCAGCAGCATCGGAGGCCGAGGAGGGCCGTGGCAGAGGCGGAGCCGCAATAGGGGAAAGCGAGGCGAGGTCGGGCAGGCAGCGTTGACTCCTCCGGGTCATGCTTGACTTTGGCGAAAACAAACTTGAGCCGTTGACGGAATAAATCTGAACAAGCACTGGAACCGATTGGACGCTTAATGCGCCTGATCAAAATTCCAACGGTCTCGACGGCTTTTCAATAAAACGGTGGCGGAATAACTTGCAACCCTAATTATTTTGAACCTTAAATCTCACAAATCTTCAAATCTGGACCGATGAACTTGACACTGATGCAAATCCTTTCAAACCAGCTCTTCTTCATCCGGAAAAACTATGAACTCAATTCCTTTAAGAAATCCCTTCAAGTACTCAACACCACCATGTGTGAGCCCCACGGTTGGCGCCAACTGTTGTCAATTTGTCACGGCAGATGTCCTAGTGTGAGGACTTAGTCGTGAGGCCAACGCATCTATGTGGCAGCTTGAGAGGGGTTGATCGAAATCAAGAGATGCAACACAAGACAAGGGTATACACAGCTTCGGGCCCAGGGAAACATCATCCGGTAACAACCCTACATGATGTTTGTGGCTAGGTCTCATTATCATCATGAGGGAGTCGCCGTAAAACCGGCTCTCCTAGTTATGTCTTGCCTTAACGATTATTCCGCCCCTCTCTTGGGGTACCCTGCCCCTCCTTATATAAGTTGAAGGGGCGGGTTACATGTAGAGCCCAACTCGGATTGGGACTTTAACATATTCTGACGTCTCACCAGGGGCTTATTAACGTCTTGGGCTTCTTAACGTCTAGGGCTTCTTAACGTCTTGGGCTTCTTAACGTCTCGGGCTTATTAACCCCAGGCGACTCTGTCTGCCAGGTTATAATTGTTTGCCGGCTTACCATCTGTCGGCTTATAACTGTCTGCCGGCTTACCATCTGCCGGCTTATCCTCGTCTGTCGGTTTATAGCTATCTGCCGGCTTGTAACTGTGTGCCGGCTTATAACTGTGTGCCGGCTCATAACTCTCCGTCGGCTTACCAATGAGTCACCAAGTCCTAGACGGGTCATATCTCCGGCCGGGTCATACGTTGGGTATATCCCCGACGTTAGCCCCCAGTTTAATTTGGATTTATCCATGTTAAACTGATCCTGCAAAATAAACACAAGAACAAATTTGACAGGTTGTGCTCCGGGATAAAAATTCTCGTAAGCCGGCACCTGATCATCCTTAATTCCTTGTCATTTCCTTCTTCTAGAAAATCCAGGTCAATAGGCCAGCCTCATACTCAATTTGCTTACGTTGGTTTCTCACAGAAAAATATTGTGAAGAATTACTCATTTGACTCAGCTCCCAATGCTTAACAAAAATATTGGTCTTTGAAATACTCATCTGATCTTCAGCCGGCTTGAAGATGTAGAACTTGCTGGTTTAACATTGCCAAAATTGCCGGTTTAAATATTGATGGCACCGGGTGATAATTGTTGCTAATCATCAAGCTTGAAAATGTACCTCCTTTATACACATATCACTTGTGGCCCCCAAGTCTTAAGAAGGGAGCGTAGTAACCACTTAAGACTTGCTTCAATATAAATGTCGCAACCTTGAAGAAATCCAGCTTGTTCATCTCAATCACTAGTCAGAATTGAATATTCCACATATGTAGCCTCCAAGTGCCGGGTTGTCATGCTTGCAGCAACCTGGGACTTGTAATTGCCCTATACCCATAAAAATTTCAACCGGTGTAGCCCCCAAGGGTCAAGTCATTATGCAATAATTAGCAGGGACTTTGTAGATATTATCATGTAGACTTGAACAGCAATGTGTAGCCCCCGAGGGCTGGCTCAGCAAGACAATACTGAGCTGGGACTTTATATATACTTCATTGAAAATAACATCATATGATGTAAACCCCACCATGAGGCTCGAACCCACGTCCATAAGGTTAAGAGCTTTGTACTCTACCAACTTAGCAATGAACCCTTCGAAATAATGTATTAAGGCTTGTGTACCTTGAATTTTTGACAGGAGCAATTGGTAGCCCCTAAGGGCCGGCTCATTGTAATGTGATGAGTCGGGTCTTCAATAAAGCAAGTAAAAAATGACCTTGCATTAGCCCCTAAGTGTCATGGTGCATGCTTGCAGCGACATGGGACTTCCATATTTGATACTCTTAATCTGAATAATGTAGCCCCCAAGTGCCGGGCCGTAAGCCCGCAGCAACTCGGGACTACTCCTTCCATTGTAGAATAAATCATATCCATTGATAAAGTAATAGCCATTGCGCTGAAGCGACTTTGAAAACCTCAGTCATAATACTGGTTATTGATAACCATCATAAAAATCCAGCCATGTTGGCTATTCAAGATTTGAATAATATAATCCGGTTTGAAAACCCGTTTGTGCACACAAACAAATCACAAGTGCCCTGTGATATTTGTTCATGCTGCCAGCTTATTATACGAACGCAATAAGGGCGATAACCCAAAAGATTTGAGCGTACAAAGCTTTGTGCAATTTGACATATCCCGCCGGCTTAATACGCCGTATGTAGCAAGGGGTAATATCCCAAAACTTAAGAGCATAGCGCTTCCAAGTATATAAAATCATCATACACTGGCGACTTATAGTCCAAAGCCAGGCCGGGTTAATAAACACCGGGTAGTTTCATGTATGAACCATAAGGCATCATAGCCCTCATCGGGTTTTAACCATGTATTAATATGTCACATGAGAGGAACCTCAAAAAATGTTCAAATCAAATAACAAAAAATCAAGGCTTTCATAGGCATCCAGGCCTAAAAAATCAAGTGCTTTCAAGGGCCGCACAGCCACTGAGTTAAACCTTCATACAAACCTTATAAGCCGGACCTCACATAACCAATCGTCGTTTTAACTTTGACACGTTCAGGGTCTGTATAAGATTGACTTGTCAAAAGTACGGCGGGTCGTTCCAGGATTACCTGCGCGGAGTGGCAGACTTAAAAAGGCAGGATAACCCGGGTTTTTAGATGAATACACCTGGTTTCCGAGCCTGGCTTTTAAGCCTATTACAAGGGTCATAAAAACTCTTGTCCGTTGAACAAAGAGCCCCCAAGTAACATTTTATTTCAGGCACATAAGCCGGATCAACAAGGGTAGTCATAGCTATGCTCGATGAGCAGGAAGCCCCCAAGTGATATTTTTCTGAGCTGTGCTCGCCGGGTACCTATGTTTGAGTTGTGTTGTGCAACAAACTTTCTTTGGTCCCAGTAGCTCGGGCATCAAGCCTCCAAGTGATTTGAAATAAGGCGTGTAAGCCGGAGCAAGAGGGTAAGCACAGCTATGCTCATTGAGCAGGAAGCCCCCAAGTGACCAATAAGATAAGCCAATAAGGCACGATACCCATGTTTGAACTGCGCATGATGGCAAGCTCTCTTTGGCAACCTTTTATTTTTTCTGAGAACTCGAACTTGCGAGAGATAGCTTCTTTTTGAACCGGATGTTAAACCGGATATTGAGAGCTTGAAAGCTTTATGGGAGAGAGATGTCTCTTGAGCCGGATTTTAAACCGAAATCTTCATTTTGAGCCGGAAATTTTCTGACGGCCTTTAAATTTTCATCAATATGGCAGCAGCCTCCGGGACCGGGTTATCTTCCCCTTCAACATCCTGGGGTTCTTGAATTTGCTGAAACTTGTAAGACTTTGCTGAGTCATATCATTGTAGCCCCCGAGTCTTAAGACTACTAGACGAGTTGGCTTGAGAGCCTCCATACTTGACCGTGATATGAACCGGCATATAGTGGCACAACGGATTGCTGGAATATGTTGAATCTCGACGGGTTATAAATGATCCCGTATGATTTGTGTCGGTAATCCGGCCACTGTTTCATCCCAGCTGGTTGTTGAGATTACACAAAAATGCAGCGGCGGTGACTTGTGCGCCTGTCCATTGAGTCATCTGTTATAGGCGAAGCTGGTATCATTATTTGCTCCGGATTGTGTTGGGATAAACCGGACCGCAAGGCGGCGGTTTGCAAACATCCATTGGGCAGCTTGTATGAGCAGGTGCGACCTATATATGCTGATATGGATTGGTCTGCAAGGTCAGCAGCTTGGGTGCTTCCATTGAGTGGCACGGTAAGGACAAACTTCCGCGATATAACGCCATTTGGAAGTAAATAATTGTCCTGCATACAAAAAAGATATAGACCAAAGTAATTGTTTCTTTGATGAAAACAATATTATGCTAATAAAAATAGACTTAGACGGATATCACCTGGCATTTTTTGTCGGATGATACTGATGGCGTAAACCAAGTTTAGATAGCTAGAGCGACCAGGCATCATGGTTTATGCTTATTGCCTATGTCTGTTGGATAACTCAATGCGGGCGAATATTTGGCGCGGCCTTCGATTTGTTGATTGAACCGTATGACAACGATTTTACCCAGGCCTCCCGGGTAACCTAACGTGTCCATGCAAACCGGACTACCGGGTTAACAATTATGTGCATGTCCATCAGGGATCTAGCAGACGGGGATCCAACGCGTTGCGAGCACTAGTACAACCTCTGCTCGTTGGGCGGCTTTACGCGGACTAACACTAACGTTTCGTGTTATACGTTGATGTATACCCTGACGGCAAGAGCGACGAGATTAAGGGAACAGCTCACTAGGACTCGTGCTCCTCTTTGTGTTTGGCATAATGGTCTTTGAACCAATCGTGCGTACATGCACTTGTCCTCCAGGTGAATGTTCCAATGGAAAGAAATCAGGACGTCCAAGAAATCTTACTTGACTAGTACTCCCTTCATTCCAGCATATAGTGCGTGTAGCTTCACGCACAAATATCAACCAGTGACCATCTACCTGCACATCTCGTCCCCCTGCGAGTATCATCACCCTCTATCTGCTAGGTAGGGCTCGGAAGCATGGGCGGCTCAAGTGGAGCCACGGCGGCCGCGGCGAACCACGACAGAGGTCAGGAACTGTGGCGTACAGTAGAAGCAAACGGCAGCGCTGCAGCAACCACGGTCGTGGAGTTAAGCGGAGGCGATTCACCATAGCTGTGGAACTTGGCGGCGACTTGTTGCATGTACACCGACTCATAGGGGCGGCTCGGAGTGCAGCAGCTGTGGCAGCTTGTCCACGGCAGCTTGAAGATAGAGCCATGGTGGCGGAGGCAAGACAACCATGATACTGCAACGTTGAGAGCGCCTCTGAAACGGCTGACAGTGGCTTAAAGGCCATGTCAGAAGAGGAAGCGACTTGGACTCGGGCGGTGGCTTGCTAGCGCTGCAAGAGCCGAGGCAAGCGGCAGGGGAGTCAACTTGGCGGAGGCTTCGATGGTCGCATGGGCGGTTCTCGATCGAGGCGGTTTGCAGTGGCGTGACGGCTGACCGCAAGGATGAGACGGCGGTGGAGGCACGAGGCACCGGGCGGCTCCCCGCAAGGACGAGACGGCGGCAGCGGCTCAAGGAGTCGGCTCAACGCGCGTCCGTGGCGGCGTGTTGGAATCATAAGGAGGCCATGGCAGCTCATGATACTGTCGTGCCACAATGTGACCGGCTCGTGGTCCAGTGACACTGGTGTCCGGCTTAATGCATGCTTGGCAACTTGATGAGGCTCGAGGCGGACATCTAGTCTAGTCCACGCCGGAGGCAATCTGAGGCAGCGGCCCAGGAGCAGCAATGGGGCGGATCAACACGGCGCCGCTTGAATAGTGCTATAGCAGAGGAACGGACGGCCGGTCCGGCGACTCAGCACGGGACGGCAGCGGAGAAGCGGAGGGCCGGTCCGGCAATTCAGCGCGGGACGGCAGCAGAGGAGTGGAGGGCTGGCCCAGTGGCTCAACAGCACAGAGTCGGTTTAGAGTGAGGCCGCTCCAGCGAGGGCGGCGCAAGGCGGTAGCAAGGCGGGTCTGCGGCTTGGACGGCAGGCCACTTGTCTCATAGAAGTAGCTTTAGCAAAGGCGGCATGGCGACTAGGGCAACTCGCGGTGCGTGTGGGGCTGCTCAGCAGCTGCGGAGGCCGAGGAGGGCCGTGGCAGAGGTGGATACGCAACAGGGGAAAGCGAGGCGAGGTCGGACAGGCAGCGTTGACTCCTCTGGGTCGTGCTTGACTTCGGCGAAAAACAAACTTGAGCCGCCTATGGAATAAATCTGAACAAGCACTTGAACCGATTACACGCTTAATGCGGCTGATCAAAATTCCATCGGTCTCGGCGACTTTTCAATAAAACAGTGGCGGAATAACTCGCAACCCTAATTCTTTTGAACCTTAAATCTCACAAATCTTCTAATCTGGACCGATGAAGTTGACACTGATGCAAATCCTTTCAAACCAGCTCTTCTTCATCCGGAAAAACTATGAACTCAATCCCTTTAAGAAACCCCTTCAAGAACTCAACACCACCGTGTGCGAGCCCCACGGTGGGCGCCAACTGTCGTGGATTTGTCACGGCAGATGTCCTAGAGTGAGTACTTAGTCATGAGGCCAACACATCTATGTGGCACCGTGAGAGGGGTTGATCGGAATCAAGAGACGCAACACAAGACAAGGGTTTAGACAGATTCGGGCCCCAGGAAACATCATCCGGTAACAACCCTATATGTTGTTTGTGGCTAGGTCTCATTATCATCATGAGGGAGTCGCCGTAAAACCGGCTCTCCTAGTTATGTCTAGCCTTAACGATTATTCCGCCCCCTTTTGGGGTGCCCTGCCCCTCCTTATATAAGTTGAAGGGGCGGGTTACATGTAGAGCCCAACTCGGATTGGGACTTAACATATTCTGACGTCTCAACATGGGCTTCTTAACGTCTTGGGCTTCTTAACGTCTCGAGCTTATTAACCCTAGGCGACTCTGTCTGCCCGGTTATAACTGTCTGCCGGCTTACCATCTGCCGGGTTATAACTGTCTGCCGGCTTACCATCTGCCGGCTTATCCCCGTCTGTCGGCTTATAACTGTCTGCCGGCTTACCATCTGCCGGTTTATAACTGTCTGCCGGCTTATTACTGTCTGTCGGCTCATACCTCTGTGCCGGCTTACCAATGAGTCACCAAGTCCTAGGCGGGTCATATCTTCGATCGGGTCATACCGCGGGGTATATCCCCGACAGGGACCATCCTGATAACACCACCGCGGTAGGATGCTTGCCATTGTTGGTCTCTTTGACCATTCGCAACCTCAAAGTCGCAAAGATGTTGGTTGACGGCGGGGCTGGCTTGAATCTGATTTCCCCAAAGGTTATTAGCAAGCTTCACATAGCAGAGTCACGGGCATGTTTCAAGGAGTTACTCCCGGCAGGAGTCATACTAAGGGAAAGATCATGTAGCCAGGGACATTTGGGGGAGAACTGAACTATCAGACTGAGAAGGTTGTGTTTGATGTGGTCGACCTCCCCCTGTCGTACAATGGGATTCTTGGACACCGAGCTCTAGCAAAATTCATGGCAGCATCCCACTATGCCTACAACACCTTGAAGATGACAGGGACGGTAGGAGTCATTTCCATCTTGTCAGAGGAGAAGGATGCAATCATTTATGTGGACAAAATGTACGAGGACGCAGTCGCGGCAGAGGCCACAGCAGCGGCAACTCCTGCCAAGGAAAGCAAAGGAAATAAGAAGGATAGCAGGGATGCCAGCAAGGAATCCGAGAAGTGCACCTCTTCGGTGTGCACTGCGCATGTTGATGACTTGCCGGAGAGTTCCAACAGCAAGAGATCTAAGGTTGCTACACCGCATGTGAAGAAGGTCCTGGCAGGGCTGGCTGGCGTTGATGGTACCTTCACCATCAGTGCAACCCTCGATGACAAATAGGAAGGCGTTCTTGTTGCCTTCCTGCGGGCGAATATCGAGGTGTTTGCCTCGCAACCATCTGATATCCCTGGTGTTCCCAGGGAGGTAATCGAGCACCACCTTGCTGTTTGCTCGCATGCCCGACCTGCCAAGCAGAAGGTTCGAAAGCAGGCCTTGGAGAGGCAGCCGTTCATTGCCGAAGAGATCAAGAAGCTTAACGTAGCTGATTTGGTCAGAGGAGTACTATATCCGACATGGTTAGCAAACCCAGTGGTAGTGCGCAAGGCTAACGGGAAATGGAGGCTTTGCATAGATTTCATAGATCTCAACAAGGCTTGCCCGAAGGACCGATTTCCCTTGCCGCGCATCGAGCAGATTGTGGACTCCACTTCAGGTTATGATTTGCTCTCCTTTTTGGATGCATACTCTGGATATCATCAGATCTTCATGTCCAAGGAAGATGAAGAGAAGACCTCGTTCATCACCCCATGTGGTACGTACTGCTTCGTGCGCATGCCTTTCGGGTTAAAGAGTGTCGAGTCCACTTTTGAAAGAGCAGTCCAGATTGGTTTTGAATCACAGTTGCACAGAAATATTGAGGCTTATATGGATGTCATCGTGGTAAAAACCAAGGACAGATCAACCCTCATCCAAGATTTAGAGGAGACATTTGCCAATCTGCGTAAGATCAACTTGAAGCTAAACCCGGAGAAGTGTGTATTTGGCGTCCCCTCCGGCAAGCTACTGGGGTTCTTCATATCCCATTGAGGGATCGAAGCCAACCCCGACAAGATCAAGTCTATCGAGTAGATACAGGCACCCAAGACAGTTAAGGATCTGAGGCGTCTGACAGGGTGCGTTGCCGCGCTTAGCAGATTCATCTCCAAGTCTGCCTAGCGTGCCCTGCCGTTTTTCAAAATTTTGACGAAGGCATGGCGCATGAAGTGGACGCCGGAAGCAGATGCAACTTTGCAAGAGTTGAAGGCCTACTTGTCCTCTGTGCCTACCTTGGTTGCCTCTAAACCCTAAGAGCCGTTGTTGCTGTACTTGGCGACAAGTTATCAGGTGGTTAGTGCAGCCCTAGTGGCACAGTGGGAAGTAGAGGAAGCAGAGAGTGAGCAAAGCCCGACAAGACTAGATGAGGATCAGGACAGAGAAGAGCAAGGTAGCAAGGGCAACCCCAAGGATGCGGCAAGGAAGAAAGTGGTGCAGCACCCAGTGTACTTCATCAGTTCCCTGCTGCAGGGGGCTAGATCGAGGTACTCTGATGTGGAAAAATTGATTTTTGGCCTCATCATGGCCTCAAGGAAACTACACCACTACTTCCAAGCCCATTAGATCACGGTTTTCACTCGCTTCCCTTTGCAAAGTATACTCCAAAACCCTGAGGCTACGATAAAATAGTGGAGTGGGCTTTGGAGTTATCCAACTTTGGCCTGAAGTTTGAAAGCACATCAACAATTCAGCACGGGGCATTGGCAGAGTTTATTGCAGAATGGATGCAACCCATGATGAGGAAGTGCCGGAAACAGTTGTTCCCAGCAAGGAAGCGCCCCAATAATGGATCATGTATTTTGATGGTGCCTTCTCCCTACAAGGTGCAGGGGCAGGCGTGCTTCTCGTCGTCCCTACAAGGGAGCACTTGAAGTACGTCGTCCAGATGCACTTTCTCCGGGAGGAGGCAACTAACAATACACCAGAATATGAAGGGCTCCTTGCCGGGCTCAGGATTGCAACCGAATTGGGAATCAAGAAGTTGATCATTCGAGGAGATTCACAGCATGTGGTGATACAAGTCAACAAGGATTACCAAAGTCCATTGATGGAGGCATACATTGAGGAAGTGAGAAGATTGGAGGAACACATTGACGGATTGCAAATAGAGCACGCACCCCATGCAGAAAACAGCATAGTTGATCATCTGTCAAAGTGTGTTGCGCAAAAGCTTCCTGTGGAACCAAGGACTTTTGTTCTCCATCTTACTCAGCCCTCCGGGTCCCCAGCAACAATGGCCCGGAGAAGGAGGAAGATGGACTCCGGTAAGCCTCTCCCGGTAGAGCCTCCTGGGGCTCCTGGCAGGCACCCTGCCGGAAATAACTCCTCATGACTTGCCGGACAGCACACTCCAGCCTGGGCAATGGTCCTCGCGAACGAGGAACGTGCCCCCGCAAATGAGGAGGTGCCGCTAGTCCTTGTTCCCGAGCCTCATGCTCCAACTTGGGCAAGGCACATAGTCAATTTCCTCCAAACTAGAGAACTTCCAGATGAGCAAGAGGAAGCGGAAAGAGTAGCCCGGAGGGCCACTATGTATCAGTTTGTCGATGACACTCTGTACAGAAGGAGGCCCAACGGTGTGAAATTGAAGTGCATCTGCCGGGAAGAAGGAAAGGAACTGCTGAATGAGATACACAAAGGCATGTGCGGCCCCACATTGGATCAAGGACATTAGTTGGGAAAGCATTCCGGCAAGGATTTTATTGGCCCACAGCGCTCCAAGATTCGGTCGAGCTAGTCATCAAGTGTGAAGCCTGATACGTCTCCAACGTATATCTATAATTTTTTTATTTTTTCATGCTATTATATTATCTGTTTTGGATGCTTTATATGCATTAATATGCTATTTTATATTATTTTTCGGACTAACCTATTAACCTAGAGCCCAATGCCAATTCCTGTTTTTTCCTTGTTTTAGAGTTTCGCAGAAAAGGAATATCAAACGGAGTCCAAATGGAATGAAACTTTCGTGATGATTTTTCTTGGACCAGAAGACATCCAGAGGACTTGGAGTACACGTCAGGGAAGCCATGAGGCGGCCACAAGGACAGAGGGCGCGCCTAGGCGGCCACCCTTGTGGGCCTCTCGTGACTCCATCGACCTATTTCTTTTGCATATATATTCTCAAATATTCCAAAACCTATCAGGAGAGCCACGAAAACACTTTTCCACCGCCGCAACCTTCTGTACCCGTGAGATCCCATCTAGCTTCGGGCCTCTTCTGGCGTCCTGGCGGAGGGGGATTCGATCATGGGGGGCTTCTACATCAACACCATTGCCCTTCCGATGAAGCGTGAGTAGTTTACCACAGACCTATGGGTCCATAGCTAGTAGCTAGATGGCTTCTTCTCTCTCTCTCTCTTTGATTCTCAATACCATGTTCTCCTCGATGTTCTTGGAGATCTATTCGATGTAATACTTTTTGCGGTGTGTTTGTCGAGATCCGATGAATTGTGGATTTATGATAAGGTTATCTATGAATATTATTTGAATCTCCTCTGAATTCTTATATGCATGATTTGATATCTTTGCAAGTCTCTTCGAACTATCGATTTGGTTTGGCCAACTAGATTGGTTTTTCTTGCAATGGGAGAAGTGCTTAGCTTTGGGTTCAGTCTTGTGGTGTTCTTTCCCAGTTACAGTAGGGGCAGCAAGGCAGTATTGTATTGTTTCCATCGAGGATAAAATGACGGGGTTTACATCATATTGCTTGAGTTTATTCCTCTACATCATGTCATCTTACTTAATGCGTTACTCTGTTCTTCATGAACTTAATACTCTAGATGCAGGCAGGAGTCGATTGTTGTGTGGAGTAATAGTAGTAGATGCAGGCAGGAGTCGGTCTCCTTGATACAGACGTGATGCTTATATTTTTATCTTGAGAGAAGCCTCTAGTGAAATCTATCCCCCCGGGTCTACTTTCCATCATATAAGTTTCCGATCTATAATTTTAGTTTCCTATTTACTTCTTTTGCAATCTTTTACTTTCCGTTCCATAAACCAAAAATACCAAAAATATTACTTTACCGTTAATCCATCTCTATCAGATCTCACTTTGCAAATAACCGTGAAGGGATTGACAACCCCTTTATCGCGTTGGGTGCAAGTTGGTGTTTGTTTGTGCAGGTATTCGGTGACTTGTACGTTGTCTCCTACTGGATTGATACCTTGGTTGTCAAAACTGAGGGAAATACTTACTCTACTTTGCTGCATCACCCTTTCCTCTTCAAGGGAAGAACCAACGCAAGCTCAAGAAGTAGCAGGAAGAATTTCTGGCGCCGTTGCCGGGAGATCTATGCCAAGTCAAGACATACCAAGTACCCATCATAAACTCTCATCCCTTGCATTACATTATTCGCCATTCGCCTCTCGTTTTCCTTTCCCCCGCTTCTAAAATGATTTTCGAAAAGATTTGCCTTTTCTTCGCCCCTCTTCCGTTCGTCTTCTTCGCTTGCCTTTTGTGTGCTCGTGTGTTGGATTGCTTGCTTGTCACGGTGACTCAAGAGAATAACAAACTGTCTGTCTTTTCCAACACCAATAACAGCGATTTTATTAGTACTCCGATTGCTCCCGCTACTAATGTAGAATCTTGTGAAATTAATGTTGCTTTGTTGAATCTTGTTATGAAAGATCAATTTTCCGGCCTTCCTTGTGAAATATCGCATCCCATCTAAACAATTTCGTTGATTTGTGTGATATGCAAAAGAAAAAAGGCATGGATAATGATATTGTTAAATTGAAGCTATTTCCGTTCTCACTTCAAGATCGTGCTAAAACTTGGTTTTCATCTTTGCCTAAAAATAGTATTGATTCACGGAAGAAGTGTAAAGATGCATTTATTTCCAAGTTTTTTCCTCCTGCTAAGATCATCTCCCTTAGGAACAATATTATGAATTTTAAGCAACTTGATCATGAACATGTTGCACAATCTTGGGAGAGGATGAAATTAATGATAGGAAATTGCCCTACGCATGGTTCGAATCTGTGGATGATTATACAAAAATTTTATGCTGGATTGAATTTTGCTTCTAGAAATCTTTTAGATTCGGCCGCGGGAGGTACTTTTATGGAAATTTTAGGAGAAGCTACTAAACTCCTATATAATATTATGGTTAGTTATTCTGAATGGCATACCGAAAGATCTTCCACTAGTAAAAAAGTGCATGCGATTGAAGAGATTAATGTTTTGAGTGGAAAGATGGATGAGCTTATGAAATTATTTGCTAGAAAGAGTGCTCCTATTGATCCTAATGATATGCCTTTGTCTACTTTGATTGAGAATAATAATGAATCTATGGATGTGAATTTTATTGGTAGGAACAATTTTGGTAATAACGCGTATAGAGGTAATTTTAATCCTAGGCTGTTCCCTAGTAATTCCTCCAATAATTACGGTAATTCCTACAAGAGTTCTTATGGAAATTATAATAAGATGCCCTCTGAATTTGAGAATAGTGTTAAAGAATTTATGAGTTCGCAGAAGAATTTCAATGCTTTGATTGAAGAAAAATTGCTTAAGATTGATGATTTGGCTAGGGACGTGGATATAATTTCTCTTGAAGTTGATTATTTGAAACTTAGATCTATTCCAGCCAAGCATGATATCAATGAGTGTCTCAAATCTACGAGAATTTCAATTGATGAGTGCAAAGAAAGAACCGCTAAGATGCGTGCTAAAAAAGATTGGTTTATAAAAGCGTTTTCTTCTAGTTTCCGCAAAAATAATGATGAATATCTTAAAGAGATTGATGTGACTCCTATTGAATATTTGATTTCCAATATAAATCTTGATAAAGATGGGACTGGAGATGAGTCAACTTTAGTTAGAAGGCGTCCTAATGATTCGAAGTTTTTAGATATTGATGCAAAAATTGATAAAATTGGTATTGGAGAGGTCAAAACTTTAGATGGCAATGAACCCACTCCTTTGGTTTCAAGGACTTTATTATGATAATTGCTCTTTAATAGATTGTATTTCCTTGTTTCAATCCATGTTGAATTCTCCTCATGCTTATAATCAAAACAAAGCTTTTACTAAACACATCGTTGATGCTATGATGCAATCTTTTGAAGAAAAACTTGAATTGGAAGTTTCTATTCCTAGAAAACTTTATGATGAGTGGGAACCTACTATTAAGATTAAGTTTAAAGATTATGAGTGCCATGCTTTGTGTGATTTGGGTGCTACTTTTTCCACGATTCCAAATACTTTATGTGATGTGTTAGGTTTCCGTGAATTTGATGATTGTTCTTTAAATTTGCATCTTGCGGATTCCACTATTAAGAAACCTATGGGAAGGATTAAGATGTTCTTATTGTGGAAAATAGGAATTATGTGCCTGTAGATTTCATTATTCTTGATATAGATTGCAATCCTACATGTCCTATTATTCTTGGTAGACTTTTCCTTAGAACAATTGGTGCAATTATTGATATGAAAGAAGGAAACATTAGATTTAAATTTCCGTTAAGAAAAGGTATGGAACACTTTCCAAGAAAGAAAATTAAATTTCCTGATGAATCTATTATGAGAGCCACTTATGGATTGCATACCAAAGATGATAATACTTAGATCTATTCGTGTTTATGCCTAGCAAGGGCGTTAAACAATAGCGCTTGTTGGGAGTCAACCCAATTTTAAATTTGTTTTTGCTTTTTAGGTTCTGTTTGGCAATAAATAATTCATATAGCCTCTAGTTAGACTTGTTTTTTTATGTTTTAATTAGTGTTTGTGCCAAGTGAAACCTATAGGATCTTCTTGGATGATAGTTATTTGATCTTGCTGAAATTCCAGAAACTTTCTGTTCACGAAAACAATTGTTAAAAATCACCAGAACGTGATAAAATACTAATTCCAATTGAAGTAGATCAATAAAAATATTATCTAGTTCTTCCTATTTTGGTAGATTTTTCTGAGTTCCAGAAGTTTGCGTTAGTTACAGATTACTACAGACTGTTCTGTTTCTAACAGATTCTGTTTTTCGCGTGTTGTTTGCTTACTTTGATGAATCTATGGCTAGTAAAAGAGCTTATAAACCATAGAGAAGTTGGAATATAGTAGGTTTAACACCAATATAAATAAAGAATGAGTTAACTACAGTACCTTGAAGTGGTGTTTTGTTTTCTTTCGCTAAGGGAGCTCATGAGATTTTCTGTTAAGTTTTGTGTTGTGAAGTTTTCAAGTTTTGGGTAAGGATTTGATGGATTATGGAACGACGAATGGCAAGAGCCTAAGCTTGGGGATGCCCAAGGAACCCCAAGGTAAATATAAGGACACCAAAAAGCCAAAGCTTGGGGATGCCCCGGAAGGCATCCCCGCTTTCGTCTTCGTCCATCGGTAACATTACTTGGAGCTATATTTTTATTCACCACATGATATGTGTTTTGCTTGGAGCGTCTGGTATGATTTGAGTCTCTGTTTTTTAGTTTACCACAATCATCCTTGCTGTACACACCTTTTAGAGAGACACACATGATTCGGATTTATTAGAATATTCTATGTGCTTCACTTATATCTTTTGAGCTATATAGTTTTGCTCTAGTGCTTCACTTATATCTTTTAGAGCACGGCGGTGGTTTTATTTTATAGAAATTATGGATCTCTCATGCTTCACTTATATTATTTTGAGAGTCCTACAAAACAACATGGTAATTTGTTAATTGAGAAATTAGTCCTAATATGATAGGCATCCAAAATTAGTAAAAACTTTCATATAAAGTGCATTGAATACTATGAGAAGTTTGATTCCTTATGATTGTTTTCAGATATGAAGATGGTCATATTAGAGTCATGCTAGTGAGTAGTTGTGAATTTGAGAAATACTTGTGTTAAGGTCTGTGAGTCTAATACGTCTCCAACGTATCTATAATTTTTGATTATTCCATGCTATTATATTATACGTTTTGGATGTTTAATGGGCTTTAATATGCTCTTTTATATTATTTTTGGGACTAACCTATTAACCAAAGGCCTAGTGCCAGTTTCTGTTTTTTTTGCCTATTTCAGTGTTTCGCAGAAAAGGAATACCAAACGGAATGAAACCTTCGCGATGATCTTTCTTGGAACAAATGCAATCCAGAAGACTTGGAGTTGAAGTCTGGAACTCCGCGAGGCAGTGACGAGGCAGGAGAGCGCGCCCAGGGGAGTAGGCACGCCCACCACCCTCGTGGGCCCCATGGAGCTCCACCGACGTACTACTTTCGCCTATATATACTCTTATACCCTAAAAACACCAGGGGAGCCACGAAACCACTTTTCCACCGCCACAACCTTCTGTACACGTGAGATCCCATCTTGGGGCCTTTTTCGGCAATCTGGCGGAGGGGGAATCAATCACGGAGGGCTTCTACATCAACAACATAGCCTCTCCGATGAAGCGTGAGTAGTTTACCACAGACCTTTGGGTCCATAGTTACTAGCTAGATGGCTTCTTCTCTCTCTTTGGTTCTCAATACAAAGTTCTCCTCGATGTTCTTGGAGATCTATTCGATGTAATTCCTTTTGCGGTGTGTTTGCCGAGATCCGATGAATTGTGGATTTATGATCAAGATTATCTATGAATATTATTTGGTTCTTCTCTGAATTCTTATATGCATGATTTGATGTCTTTGCAAGTCTCTTCGAATTATCGGTTTAGTTTACATCATATTAGTTTTCCATCAACTTGCCAATTTATTTCGCAGTTTATTTTGCAATCTTTACTTTCCAATCTATACAACAAAAATACCAAAAATATTTATCTTACTATCTTTATTAGATCTCACTTTTGCGAGTGACCATGAAGGGATTGACAACCCCTTTATCGCGTTGGTTGCAAGGTTCTTGATTGTTTGTGCAGGTACTAGGTGGCTTGCATGTAATCACCTACTGGATTGATACCTTGGTTCTCAAAAACTGAGGGAAATACTTACGCTACTTTGCTGCATCATCCTTTCCTCTTCAAGGGAAAGCCAACGCATGCTCAAGAGGTAGCAAGAAGGATTTCTGGCGCCGTTGCTGGGGAGATCTACGCTCAAGTCACACTACTGGAATCTGGCATTTTGCCGTCCGCCACGTCTTGTTGTCTGCCAGCTGACTGCAAAGAGGTTCTTTGCCGTCCGCTTCCACAACATGGACGGCAAAGAAAGTGAAGATGGCAAAAATGCTATTTGCTGTCAGCTGCCTCTTAGCCGTCGGCCAGCTGACGACAAAGAGCTAGAAGGCAGACGACAAAGAGCCAGGTGGGCTCCACAAGGCACGGCGTGGCTAGGTCAGATTCTTTGCCGTCCGCTAGCGGACGGCAAAAGAGGTGATTACTTTGCCGTCTGCTGGCGGACGACAATGTTCCTTCGCCGTCGGCTTGCGGACGGCAAAGAGGAGACGTGGGCCAGCCCTAACGGTGGCCCTCGTTGCCGTCTGCTAACAGATGGCAAAGAAGGCCCACTTAACGGGCCGAGCCGTCTCCCCCCCTCTCTCTTTCTCTCTCCCTCTCATGTGCCCGCCTCTCTCCTCTGTCGCCGCCGCCGACAATCCCCGCCCCGTCGCCCCGCCACCCCGCTGCCCCGTCGCCCCGCCGCGCCCCGTCTCCCCGCCGCGCCCCGTCGCCCCGTCGCCCCGTCGCCCCGCCGCGCCCCGTCGCCCCGCCGCCCCGCTGCGCCCCGTCGTCGGAGTGGCCTGCGCCGGGCCACCCCGGTGCCGGACCCCTCCCTGAGGTCCCTGCGCCGCCCAGCCCCGCTGCCGTCCTCCTCCCCGCGGCCCCTGCGCCGCCCCGCCCAACCGGCCGACCTCGCCGGAGCAAGAGGTAATTTTCTGTTTTTCCTGTTTTTTGTTCTCTATTTTCTTGATTTGTTTTAGGTTAGTGCTAGGTTTAATTAGGTGTAGTTTTGAGTTTTTAGGTTTAGGTTAGTGCTTGGTTTAGGTGTAATTTTGAGTTTTTAGGTTTAGGTTAGTGCTAGGTTTAGGTGTAGTTTTTTCCTGTTTTGTTTTAGGTTAGTGCTAGGTTTAAGAAGAGGAAAAAGGAGAAGAAGAAGAAGAAGAAGAAGAAGAAGAAGAAGAAGAAGAAGAAGAAGAAGAAGAAGAAGAAGAAAAAGAGAAAGAAGAAGAAGAAGAAGAATAAGAAGAAAAAGAGGGTTCCTCGGTGTCGATGGTACCCTAAATAGCAAGTATCGTCAGTGCGAGGTACATGTGGCCGTCGGTGTCGAATACTACATCCACGTCCCACAAGTGACACAGGGGTCCTGCGTCCAGCAGCAACAGTTCTCGGCGTCGATGGCGGTCGAACACCATTGCGAATTTGTCTGGCAGCCTCAGAGATGACGATTGAAAGCTAAGTGTTGAAACTTGAAACACCCAAACTAACTCAAGTCGGTTTGGTTGTTTGAAATTTCAAAACTTGGCTTTAATCCTCATCGCAGAGGCTGCCAGACAAATTCGCCAAGGTGTTCGACCGTCATCGGCCACCAGAACTATTGTTGCGGGACGCCGGGCGCCGGCTTCACTTGTGGGATGTGGATCTAGTGTTCAACGCCGACCGCCTCATGTACCTTGCACCGATGGTAGTTGCTATTTAGTTTACCCGGGGACGAGCGGGTTAGGGGGTTCCTCGGTGTCGATGGTACCGTAAATAGCAAGTATCGTCAGTGCGAGGTACATGTGGCCGTCGGTGTCGAATACTTGCTATGTTACTCATCTTTCAATTTAAATATGCAGTTATTTCGTTGTTGCGAGGGTCTAGTGTTCGACGAGCTCCGCCCCTGCGTTCGTTGGTGAGCACAAATGACATCTCCTCCTCCCCCCTTCATTTGCTCTGTTCCGGTCTTCGTGCCGATGAAACTTGCTAGCTATAGGTGTCAATCATCAGTATGCGTAACCACTATGCGTCTCCCATTCGAAAGGGTTACATCTATAAATATGCATGCATTTGCATATTTATAATCGTGATTCTTTCGAATTGTCCAACGTTATCCATGGACAGCCCGAGTATGTGTAGATTGGGTTCGTTTTCCCATATGCTCAGCTCCGGATCCGATGCAGAATTTCGTCAGTGCCTCCCTGTTGTTCTCCGGGTACACATCCTCTCTGCTTATTGCCGAGACGTGTATCAGGAGAACAGCGGGGAGGTGCTGCCGAAATTTTGCGTCGGATCCGGAGCAGAGCATGGGAAAACGAACCCGATCTACACATACTCGGGTGGGATTAGGACCTATCTTACCTATTAGCGTGTAGGTTGCATGGACGTAATAAAACTAACAAACTCCATTAACTGATGGATATGGTTTGCTTAATTATGTATATATTTCTTGTGTGTCCAGTAGGAAGTCAATATGAGTGATCGTGCATGGATGTACACCGGTTACACTAGTCAGAAAGTTTGGACCGAGGAATGGTTAACAAAAACCAAGGGGTTTGTTAGAGCCGCATTTGCAAATGGCCAGGAATTTAGCTGGTGCCCCTGTGCCCGGTGCGACAACTATAAAAAGAGGGACGAGCTTGAAATGAGTAAAGACCTGCAGAAGTTTGGTTTTACGCCTGGTTACACGGTCTGGACATTACATGGTGAGTCTGCCCAACGTGCCAGAGCCGAGGGTTCGTCGTCGCACCGACGAGCATGGTACCGGGACCGCAGACATGGTGCAAGACTTTGACGATGCTCGGGACTCGGACGAGGAGATGGAGGAATCTGCAAAGGCCTTCACTGAAATGTTGGAGTCCTCAAAACGTCCTCTCCACGAGCACACTGAGCTTTGTCAGCTGGATGCCATCTCACAAATAATGGCTTTGAAGGCTCAATTCAACTTGGGCAGAGAATGCTACGACGCGATGATAACAGTATTCGGACGATTTCTACCCAAAGGCCATGTGCTACCTCCAAACCTGTACCAGTCAGACAAAATCCTCCGTTCTCTTAAGATGCCCTATGAGAAGATACATGCCTGTGAGAAAGGATGTGTCTTATTTAGGCTTCAGTATGAGGACTTGAACTATTGTCCCATTTGCAATTCTTCCAGGTATGTTGTTGTAGACAACGGTATGGGTGAGAAGACGCAGACCAAAATACCCGTTAATGTTCTTCGGTATATGCCAATCATACCAAGACTTCAACGTCTTTTCATGGTCGAAGAGACGGCCAGACAGATGACATGGCACAAAATGGGCAAAAGAACCGAACTAGATGCAGATGGGAATGTGATGATGGTGCACACATCGGATGGTGAAGCGTGGAAGCGCTTCGATGCATTACATAAGGAAAAAACGGCAGATCCAAGGCATCCTCGAGTCGCCGTCAGCACAGATGGGTTCAGTGTGTTTGGTCAGATGGCAACCCCATACAGCTGTTGGCCCGTGTTTGTCATTCCACTCAATCTCCCCCCCCCGGGCAGATTATGCAAAGAAAGAACATTTTCCTGACGTTGATAATTCCAGGGCCCAACTATCCGGGGAAGAATATGAAT
This sequence comes from Triticum aestivum, assembly GCF_018294505.1. Taxonomy (NCBI): domain Eukaryota; kingdom Viridiplantae; phylum Streptophyta; class Magnoliopsida; order Poales; family Poaceae; genus Triticum; species Triticum aestivum. The sequence continues at coordinate 175,578,528 of NC_057796.1, forward strand.
GTGTACATGCAGCCGCTTAAGGACGAATTGCAAGAAGCTTGGGATAATGGGTTCAAGACATACGACGCCATTAGCAAAGAGAACTTCATAATGCGTGCCTAGTACATGTACTCGATGCATGACTTGCCGTCGTATGCGCTATTCGTTGGCTGGTGTGTGCATGGAAGGTTCCCGTGCCCCACATGCAAGGGAGCTCTTGAGTTTCGTTGGCTGACGGCAGGGCACAAGTATAGTTGCTTCGACTTGCATAGACCGTTTCTACATCCTGGCCATAAGTTCAGGAAAGACAAGAAGAACTTCATCAAAGGTAGAGTTGTCAAACACTCTGCACCACCTGCGTTGACAGGCCAACAGACCCTAGATCAGTTAAACGCTCTCGAGCTAGATCCAGAGCGTCCAGGGTATTTCAAGGGTATAATAAGGAACACGCCTGGACTCACAAGACATGCTTCTGGGATCTGCCTTACTTCAAAGACCTCCTTTGCCCTACAACATCGACGTGATGCACACTGAAAAGAATATCGCCGAAGCCATTTGGTACATTGTTCAGCATAGAGGGGAAATCAAAGGATAATACTAAGGCTAGAGTCGATCAAGAGGAGCTATGTGATAGACCGTTACAAAACATGAAAGAACCAAAAGGAAAGGGGAACTGGACGAAGCGAAAGGCATGGTTCAATCTTGGAAGGCCAGCTATGAAGGAAATTATTTTGTGGGTGAAAATGCAGTTGATGTTCCCCGATGGGTATGCAGCAAATCTAAAGAGGGGAGCGAATCTTCAAAATTGAAAATATTTGGTCTAAAAAGTCATGATTGGCACATATGGATTGAGCGGATAATGCCGGTGATGTTGCGTGGCTTCATCCCTGAGGATGAATGGCTAGTACTGGCAGAGCTGAGCTATTTCTTCCGTGTTCTTTGTGCGAAAGAACTATCGCCTGGCCTCCTAGAAGAAATGGAACAGTTCGCACCGGAGTTGATCTGCAAGTTAGAGAAGATCTTTCCGCCAAGCTTCTTTAATCCAATGCAACACTTGATTTTGCATCTCACGACCGAGGCACGATTGGGGGGGCCCGTGCAAAATCGTTGGTGCTACTCAACTGAGAGGATGCAGAAGACGCTTCGAGCAAAATGTAAAAATAAACGTAGAATAGAAGCATCGATGGCGGAGGCATTCATCACTGAGGAGGCGGCAAACTTCGGGACAGCACACTACGAAGCCAAAAATCACCATTTGCATAATCCGAAGCCTCGGTACAATGCTGATGAACCTCAAAAGGGTCAATCCAACCTCAGCCTATTCAAAGGGAATCTCGCACCAGCCAGTGGTTGGAAACCAGTAAGGTTGGATGTTGAAGAATGGCGGACCATTTCGCTGTATCTCTTCAACAACCTAACAGAAGTGCGGCTGTACATCGAGTAAGATCTCGGTACATTGTTTCACAACTTCTAATTCCTTTGAACTTCTCTTATTCCTGGATATTTGATGCAGTCGATACGTCGCCATATTCTCGTATGGAGCGGTGATCCAAAAGGATTCCGTCGAAGAGTATGAGCTTCTGGCAAAACAAGGAGCCGAACATCCCGGTTTCATCTCTTGGTTCAAAAAATGGTAATTTCCATTAGACCCTTTCTTTTCTTTGGCAAATTTGCGACTAATGCAACAATCCTTTCGTATTAAACTTGTAAGCTAATTCAGAGATTATGGATGCCGAATTGAGACAAGTAGCTAATGGTTTTGACTATAAGGTCCGTTCATTTGACAAATACAACATCAACGGGTATTGCTTTCGTACCTATGGCAAAGAGCTATCTATGTCCGATCGAAAGTCTACAAATTGTTGTGTCTCAGCTATCGGCGAAGGAGGTATCGAGTATTATGGAAGAGCTGAAGCAATTTATGAACTTGAATTCTTTGATGAAAACCCACCAAACATTGTAGTCTTCAGATGTTATTGGTTCCAGCCGAGGGAGACTAGAAGGACTCATGAACATATAGGGCTATTTGAAATCAAACAAAGAACCCATTTGGATGTTCCTGATGTCTATATTACGGCTCAACAGGCAACCCAAGTTTTCTATCTACCGTGGGCCTGTCAAAGTGATCCAAATCTCAGTGGTTGGGACGTCGTTTATGAAGTGCCGCCACGTGTTAGACCACCTCCCCCCAATGAAAAGGATTATGAACCTCACATTAACCAAGACACATATGACGAAGGAGAATTCTTCCAAGAAACACGTCTTTCCAAAAAACGTTTCAAGAACCACTCTACTCCACCCCAGAACATTGAAGTAGACAACGATAGTGAATTCGACTTCACCCCTGAGCCGGAACAAGAAGAGCCGGAAGAAGAAGAAGTTACTGCTGCAGATGACCTGTCAATGCTTGAACGATTACATAAAGGTGGCCTTCCACATGATGATGCATTTATTAATGATGATGATGAGCACGTCATTACCGATAGTGATGATGATGATGCTTTTATTAATGATGATGACGAGCACGTCATTACCGATAATGATTATTAGGTATTCAAATTTTATGTTGTACTTGATTTATATAGTTATTTGTATGATTGTATGATTTATATAGTTGGTATTTATAATTTTCTTACTTTGTATGATTGTTTATTATACATAGTGCCATGGTCTTGATTCCGCCCCAGTCTGCCCTCGCCCGCTTTATGATTCGGATGTGGTAAATTCTCTTTCATAACTATTTGTTGCATGTCACATTTATGACAATTATGGCCATCAAGTTGACATAGAGATATTTTAATCTAGGAGGTATGTGAACCGGAATTTGAAACGGACCCTCTTGTCGAGAAGTTAAATTTAGTTGAAAAAGAAAATGAGTATTTGAAAGAAAAAATTAAAAGAATTGAAGAAGAGAAGATGACATTGGAGTTGTATGTTGCCGATGCCATCGGTGATCACAAGATGAAGATGAATGCAATGCGCTTGAAGATGGATGCAATGCGCCTGAAGCTTAAGAAGATTAGAAAATATGCCATTGATAATGAGGCTTGGTATCATTATGCCGTTGGATCAATTGTTACCTTAGTTGCGATCTTCATCACATTTGTTGTGATGAGGGTAAGTTTTCTCTAGTGTTTTGCTTTACAAATGGATACTTAGCTTATTTTCCTCCTAAATGGCATAATTACCTAAGTTAGATAAAAAATAAGCTATACTTAGCTTATTCAGTTCATTTATGACATACTTAGCATACTTAGGTAAAAAATGGCATAATAAACTTTGTTAGCTCCAAAATGATATAGACTTGGCTTATTTTCCTCGAAAATGACATAATCACCTTACTAAGCTCCAAAATGACCTATTTACCTACCTTAGCTCTAAAATGACCTACACTTAGCATTTTTACCTAGCTTAGCAATAAAATGACATTTTTACCTACCTTAGTTAGAAGAAGAAGAAGATAAAGAAGAGGAGAGGAGAGGAGAAAAAGAAAGAGAAAAAAAATCTTCTTCTTCTTCTTCTTCTAACTAGTCTTCTTCCTCTTCTTCTTCTTCTAACTAGTCTTCTTCTTCTTCTTCTAACTTTCATCTTTCCCAATTTGCAGATTTGCTTTACATGAGGAAGCTTGGATTCATGGAGTGTACTATTCTTCTGGTGCTTCCTTGTTGTTTATGAAAACTTGTTTGGATATGTATGTTTATATGGATATGTTGTTGGAAACTTGTTTCTGGTTATGTATATATGGATATGTTGGACTTTGTTGAACTATGTTGTTGGATTGGATGAAATATGTTGTTGGACATGCTGTTGGATATGTTGGATATGTATGCATGTATATCTATGTTTGAAACCATGTCTAATTAATGGGATTCAAATAAAAACAGGGGATATATAGCCTCTTTGCCGTCTGCTAGCAGACGGAAAAGAGGACACGTGGCAGTCACCTGTTCAAACTGGGAACACTGGCTGCCTATTTGGTCATTTTGCCGTCTGCTGGTAGACGGCAAAGTGACCAGATATGTCGTCTGCCAGCAGACGGCAAAGATTCAAACCTCTATGCCGTCTGCTGGCGGACGACATATCCGGACATGTGGCAGTTTCCCAGTGCTGCCTAGCTGGGCCCTTTGTCGTCTGTCAGCGGACGGCAAAGATCTTTGGCTCTTTGCTGTCCGCTGGCAGACGGCAAAGAGCGTCGTTAACCCCCTAACGGCACTTACGCCACCGCACTGCCGTCTGCTGTCTTTGTCGTCTACTGGCCTCGGATCGCGGATGGCGTAATCCTTTGCCGTCAGTTTCTAAGAAGCGGACGGCAAAGAAGGCCTTTGCTGGCACGCATTCATCCGGACAGTTTGCCGTCTGCTAGCGGACGGCAAAGAAATTTGCCGTCCGTGATCTATGCCTTCGCCGTCCGCCATGGCGGACGGCAAAGAAGCTGATTCCAGTAGTGTCAAGACATACCAAGTACCCATCATAAACTCTTCTCCCTCGCATTACATTATTTGCCATTCGTCTCTCATTTTCCTCTCCCCCACTTCTATAATGATTTTCGAAAACCTTTGCCTTTTCCTTTCTCTCGCCATGGCCGAACCAAAAGGGGCTAAGGGATTTCTCCCGGGTTTTAATACTTTGGATAGTCCCTCTGTCCTCTCTAAGCTCATAAATAATGATGCTATGGAAAGACCTACCGGGGTTATCAATGAGAGTTTGAATAATTTCAATGAAGATGACCCTGGAATTTTCTGTTATTTGCTTGACGAAACTTTGAAAGATGCTTGGGATAGGCTATTAAGGATCCGAGCCAGCTATGTGCCCCAATATCAAATTGAGATTTACTTAAGAAGTTTTTATGTTGGCTTACCTTCTTCTTTCAAGCAAGTTTTAGACTCTATTTTTGAAGAAGGTTTCCTTGAGGGGGATTCTATCGATACCTATGAAAAGATGAAAGCTATATTAGGGTACCCTATGAGTGAAAAAATTGAATCTACCTCCCTTTTGTGTTTTTATCAGAATGAAATTATCAAAGAGATGAAGGCTAGTTTAGATGCAAATTTTCATAGTGTGCTTAATCTTTCTTCTACCATTAATGGCCACGTGCTTTCACAAAATAGAAAGATAAGTCCCTTAGATAAGAAATTTTCTCTTTATCACCAAAAAGGAGAAGATGGCAATACTTAGATCTATTCTTGCTTTATGCCTAGCTAGGGGCATTAAACGATAGCGCTTGTTGGGAGGCAACCCAATTTTATTTTTGTTTTTTGCTTTTAGTTCCTGTTTAGTAATAAATAATTCATCTAGCCTCTGTTTAGATGTGGTTTTATGTTTTAATTACTGTTTGTGCCAAGTAGAACCTTTGGGAAACTTGGGTGAAGTCTTTGCGATCTTGCTGTAAAAAACAGAAACTTTAGCGCTCACGAGATTAGCTGCCAGTTTTTACTGGAGAGTGATTTTAGATTGATTCTTTTTTAAGATGATTAATAGACAAATTCTCACGTCGACCAATTTATTTCAGAATTTTTGGAGTAACAGAAGTATTCGTTTGATACAGATTTCTACAGACTGTTCTGTTTTGACAGATTCTGTTTTTCGTGTGTTGTTTGCTTATTTTAATGAATCTATGAGTAGTATCGGGGGGTATGAACCATAGAGAAGTTGGAATAAAGTAGGTTTAACACCAATACAAATAAATAATGAATTCATTACAGTACCTTAAAGTGGTGATTTATTTTCTTATACTAACGGAGCTCATGAGATTTTCCGTTAAGTTTTGTGTTGTGAAGTTTTCAAGTTTTTGGGTAAAGATTTGATGGATTTTGGAATAAGGAGTGGCAAGAGCCTAAGATTGGGGATGCCCAAGGCACCCCAAGGTAAAATTCAAGGACAACCAAAATCCTAAGCTTGGGGATGCCCCAGAAGGCATCCCCACTTTCGTCTTCGTCTATCGGTAACTTTACTTGAGGCTATATTTTTATTCACCACATGATATGTGTTTTGCTTGGAGCGTCTTGTATGATTTGATTATTTGCGTTTTAGTTTACCAGAATCATCCTTGCTGTACACACCTTTTGGAGAGACATGCATGAATCGGAATTTATTAGAATACTCTATTTGCTTCACTTATATCTTTTGAGCTAGATAATTTTGCTCTAGTGCTTCACTTATATCTTTTTAGAGCATGGTGGTGGTTTTATTTTATAGAAATTATTGATCTCTCATGCTTCACTTATATTATTTAGAGAGTCTTTTCGAACAACATGGTAATTTTCTTTGGCTATAAAATTAGTCCTAATATAATGAGCATCCAAGATGGGTATAATAAAAACTATCATATAAAGTGCATTGAATACTATGAGAAGCTTGATTCCTTATGATTGTTTTGAGATATGAAGATGGTGATATTAGAGTCATGCTAGTTGAGTAGTTGTGAATTTGAGAGATACTTGTGTTAAAGTTTGTGATTCCCGTAGCATGCACGTATGGTGAACCGTTATGTGATGAAGTCAGAGCATGATTTATTTATTGATTGTCTTCCTTATGAGTGGTGGTCGGAGATGACCGATGGTCTTTTCCTACGAATCTATCCCTGTCGGTGTACAAAAGTAGGGGCACTCCTTTTTTACCCGTTTACTTGTGCACGGGCAGTCAGAGCCGCGCCCACGACCACACTGAGCAGGGCAGAAGAAGGAAGCCGAAGCGCAAGGCAACCAAAGCAACGCCAAGAGACACAAAGAGCAAGAGGGCGAGGTGGACGCCCCCGGCAAAACCCTTGCCGGGGCAGCCTCCGCAGCCCCAGCAAGAGCCTTGCCGAGGCAACTTGCCCGACGCCAGCAGAGCGAGCCACCCTTGAGCCTGAGGGTTCCAACGCCGCCAACAACCACATTGGAACCAAGGCTCGGGAGGCACCTCCGTGGTGGCATGCAGATCTTTGTCAATATCATAAACACACAAGATCAGATGAGGACCAGAAGACGACGCTCCTCGGCAGGATCCTAGCCGAGGAAATCCACAAGACCTCCGGCAAGACCCTTGCCGGGGACGACCACGGTGCCGCGGCAAGACCCTTGTCGGGGCCCCGGCAAGGCCCTTGCCGAAGACACTTACAGGCCCGCGGCCAGGCCCGCGTCTGCCAAGGCTCCGCTGCAGTCCCCATGCAGCTGCCAGCTCAACCAGCTGAGCAGGCACCTGCATGGCGACGAGCGGCCTCCACAACCGACTCAGCAAGAACCTGCGTGGTGGCATGCAGATCTTCGTGAAGACTCCACCACCGCGCTAGCCTAGCAGCCAGCCAACATGGCGGAACGACGCCTCGTCAGCTCGGACGCGTGTCGAAGTCAGGCGAGGCGGCGACAGCTGGGACGAGCTTCCTTGTCGTCCCCGATAAAGCAAGAGGGGCACGTCGGCAGCGCATTAAATGCATTTGTCCGACGGTGCCAGAGGATAGACTCATCCACTATACACCTTTCCACCTCCTGTGTGCCACTGTGGCGACCCCTTTTGTCTATAAAAGAAGGCCCGAGGCGACCAGGAGAAGGCTTCGGATCTTTTGGACTAGGGACACACCGTAGCTAGTTCAAGAACTCAAGAACACTCAAATACATACACCAAAGCAGGACTAGGGTATTACGCATCCTCGCGCCCCGAACCTGGGTAAACGGTATTTGTGCTTCCTGTCAGACCCGCTCTTTGCACAACCCCGCGCCCGCCAACCGTAGAAGGGATCACAGTGATCCCATAGGTGTCGTTTCCACCAACATCTTTGGCACGCCAGGTAGGGGTGGCGCAGTTGTGGAAATCTGGTCTGATCAGAGCAGCGGCTTCATCATGGCTGTCGTTCCAAGGAAGAAGACGACCAAGCTTGACGGCACCGTCTGCAGATGCGGTGGACGCCTGTGCAGCGACAGAAAAGCTAAGTCGCGCGAAACTTTAAGCAATTTCTTTTTATATATAAGGTTATTGTCCTCGAAGGTCCTGCCCTATGTATGGAAAACCTGCACGCAAAGGGGCCCTTCCGCTATTGGCAATGCCCTTGCTCTGTTTCGAGTCCGCTCAACAGCTCAAGCGGCCGCGTCGAGAACGGTAGGGTAGCTTTCCGCAAATTGGCAACGCTCTCGATTCAAGCTCGACAGTTCAAGCGGCCGCGTTGAGAGCGGTAAGGTAGTTCGCCTGGTAGCAAGCACACCTGGCAGGCCACTGGGGATCCGTCCTCAAGGTGCCGCGGCCTGGGTTTACGCGCTGGCAAACCTACCCGATTAACATAGGGTGAACATACAAAGGAAGATCAAACAGGAAGATAACATGCATCATCTCGAAAGTACTGCAGAGTTATATTACATCAGTTGTTGCCGCAGTTCTAACTAAAGATAGAAATTGTCTTGGTCATGAACCTGCCGCGGCAATGAGAAACGGGGCGCCTAATCCCGGCGCTGGCCCTCCACCCTCTGGATTCCGTCGACGCGGCTGATGACGGGCTTGATACGCTCCTTGAGCGCCGCGAGGTCAGCATCCTCCGGCGAGCTCTCCAGCGCAGCGTCGAAGTCGAGGTCGGGGTTCCAGTACGCCACCTTGGTGAGGACCTTGGTCATGGCACCCCGGCAAAGCTTTCGGGCCTCATCGGCTAGAGACACCGCCCTTCTGGAGCGAAGATGCTCCAGGGCTCCAAGGACACCCTCGAAGAATAGGGTCAGCTTGGCGTTGGGAGTCACGTTGGGCTCCGGGGTGTACCTCACATTTGGCGTCCCCATGGTAGCCAGCTGCATAGTGATCCTCCAGGCGATGCCTTCGAGGCGGCTGATCTAGCGGTTCTCGCCCTCCACAAAATCCTTGTCGTTGGCGGTTTTGTTCTTCCGCAGCTGCTTCTCGGCCTCCAACTCTTTGGCCAGGGTCTCCTCCCGGGCCTTGGCCTCCGAGAGCGTCCCCTCAAGGCCCTCCAGCTTCAGCTTCAAGTCCTTGATGGACTCATTGGCCGTGGAGAGTAGCCCGGCCTTGCTAAGGACTGTGGCCTGCGCGTCGGCCAAGGCGCCATTGGCCGCGTCCCTCTCCCCCGTCAGCTCCAGGGCCTGCCTCTTCAGCTCGTCCCGCTCCACCTCCAACTCCTTCACCTTGCCGGCGTGGACCTGAGCCTGGGCATTGAGCGCCTCCTCGTGCTTCCGCTCCAGCTCCTGGGTCCGCTGCAGGACAAGCTTCTCGACCTCCTCGTCCTTGCCGCGGAGTGTCGCAGCGAGCTTCTCATCGCGAGCGGCAAGGTCCTCCTCCTGGGAGTTCAGCGCGGCCTGGTGCTGGGACCGAGCGGCCTTGTCCTTGGCGGCCTGGTTCTTCGCCATCTCCTGGGCCTTCTCGATGTCGGCCTGCTTCATGACGAGCTCCACCTTGCACTTGGCCAGCCGTCCTGGGCAGCCTTCAGCTCCCCGCAGGCCTGGCGGAACCAAGCCTGCGTCTCGACGATGCGCCCTTTGAGGTCCGCCTCCGCCTTGTCCACTACTGCCATCTTGGACTTGGCCTTGTCCACGCGGGCACGGTGGAGCGCCTGGAGCTTCCGAAAGCCGGCGCCCATGGCCTGGAGGAGCCGCTCTTCCTGGGAACCGCCTCCGTCGGCGCTCGGCTCGTCAACGACCTCAAGCCCAGCGGCGGCAAGCACCTCCTCATCGAACACCTCTCCCTCGGTGGGTGCCCTGGTGCTCGCCGTCCCTGGGAGGTGGACGAATAGGTCGTCGCTCACCTTCAGGTACTTGCCCGAGCCAGAGGCAGCGGAGGAGGAAGGTTGGTCGTCAACCACCTCCTCCTCGGCAGCGGCCTTGCCGGCCTCCCCGGCAGGCCCCTTGCCGGCCTCCTCGGCAGCAGCCTTCCCAGGCTCCCTGGTAGACCCCTTGGTTGTGTCCTCAGCAGCATCCTTGGTGGCCTCCTCGGCGGCGATCTTCTCGGCCTCTGCCGTGGTGTCCTTGGCGACATCCTCGATGACGGTGTCTAAGTCCTCCCGGTCCGCCGAGGGAGGTTCTGGATATTGAGAAGGGGATGAGGCGAAGCCAAGACCAAGATTCGAAAAGAAAAAGAACAGGGATGGAAGGCGAGTGACTTACCCATGCCGGGCTGGGAATAAGAGGCCCCCACCCCGCCAACATCTGGCGCCGAGGCGGAGCCACCAGCGCCCAAGTTTGCCTCCTCCTCCTCCATGTGCATGGGCTCGGTGCTTGGCGCCCTTGCCGGGGACGCCCCTCGGGGCGGCGTGGTCGATGGGGGCGGCGTGTTGGGGGTAGCGCTTAGTGGCTCCTCCTGCTGCCGTCCTCCTCCTGCAATCATGGCAAGGTCAGCGCCAAGGGATCGTACCCCCAACACACGTTGACGAGGGGTGAGTGATGAGCTTACGCTGGGGGCTGTGCCAGGGGCTGCTGTCCAGGCTGCTCAACACCACCAGCGGTGTACCAGAAGTGCCTGCCAAGGGCTGGCCGCCCGCCGAAGCCCTGGCCCTCTTCACCCTCTGGGCCAGCGTCTCCGCGTCTCTGCGAAGATGAAAACAGATCAAGATAAGTGGCACAGTCTGAGGAGACGGAGATGACAAAAAAGAGCAAGATACTTACTCATCCTCCACCTCCTCTTCTGTTGCCTTCCTCTTCCTTCTTGGGCCGAGGGACCCAAAATCGAAGACGACCTCTGCGTCGGCATCTGCCGGAGGAGGGGAGGAGAGTGGAGTCTGGCCACGCCTGGACGAAGAAGAGGCAGTTGCTTTCTTCTTTGCCACCGCGACCTTTACCAACTTCCTCGCCGCCGCGGCCCTCGTTTGGCGCACGGACGCCTCCTGGGCTTGCTGCGGTTGCATGGCCCTGCCGGGCCGAACCGGCTCGCCAGAGCTAGCCCGCCGCAGGACTCTCCCTCTCCCCGTGACCGGAGGGTCGGTAGTCTCGACCTCATCCTTTGACGACTCGTTGACCACATCTTCAATGAGAGGGGCCCCGGTGCCAGCGCTGCTGGCCTCCCCAACGGAATCCGCCCACTGGGCGAGCTACTTTTCCTCCGCAGCCGCCGCGGCCTTGTCCTCCATGCCGCTGGCGCTGCTGGCCTCCCTGGCGAGCTCCACCTCTGCCGCCCTGGCGGCGATGTAGTCCAGCTCCGCCTGGGTGGTGTCCTGGACGAGCAGCGGCTCGTCGCGGACATACTTCTCCACCAAGGAATCAATGAACTCCTGCACTTGATCCGCCAGCAGCTCGGCCCAATTTGGGACGAGGCCGTGCGCATTGAACTCCGGCATCATGGCAATGATGTCGTTTCGGCGCGAGTTATTGCTCAGCGGGACCACCCCCGCTGGCAACCCAAACAAGGGCCCCTTGGCGACCTTGCCGGACCGCTCGACCTTGCCGTCGCGGTTCACATCGAGCTGGAAGAGCCACTGGCAGAAGTGGGCGTGCCCCATCACCGTGAGGTTGTGGTCCAAGCCGAGGCGAAGCCTCATGATGTCGACCGCATTCGTGAAGAGCCAGGCCGGCCTCCCCTTGTTGTGCAGTGGAGCGATTCGGCAGCGGATGAAATCCGCCCCGATCATCTCAAGGGTGAGCCCGGCCTTGGTGAGGCGAAGAATCCTGGTGGTGGCAACCGTGAGCTTTGCATCATCGGCATCAACATCACCCCAGTCGTTTCTGCGAACCGGCGGCACCTAGCGAACCTGGCAGAATTCCTGCGGTCCTCCTCCTCAATCTAGCACCACCGGCCATGCCACTCCTCCCACCTCTCCTTCTGAGCGCCCTCCGGGTATGTCCCTTTGATCCTTGGGATCCAGGCGACACAACCAGAGATGGCGCCTCCCTTTTGGATTCGAGGATAAAAGTAGTGGTGGAAGAGCGCCGTGTTGGGGAACACTCCGGCAAAGCCCTCGCAGATGCGCAAAAAGAGCCATGCACGCCACGGCGTTTGGGGTAAAATCCAGAAGGTGAAAGCCGTAGGTGTGCATGATATCGTTGAAGAAATCAGAGAAGGGGGGGCAGAGGCCGCAGGAAAAGTAGTCGATGAAGAATGGGTACCGATTCGGGCCGGCTTCGGCGAAAGCAGTAGGGATGACGCGCGTGGCCGGATGCCCCGTCGTCTCCCCTCCCCCCCGTCTTGCACCCCCACATGTGCTTGAAGTAGTCCCGAAGATGGACCGCCTCACCCGTCGTGGGGAAGTAGGCGGACTGCGTCCGCCGCGCCGCCAACTCGCTTTCCGGCGACTCCTTCGCCCCGGCGTCCTTGGCCACTCCCTTGCTTTTGCTGGTTTTGGGTGCCATGGCGGCTGCGAGAGGCGAAGGATGAAGGACGATGAAGGCGCGGCGGTGGCGAGCAAAGGCAAGAACTTGAGGGGGAGGAAGAAGGGGATGGCGGTTCCGATATTGGAGAAAAGGCGGAGGGTAAATGAGTAGCGCGCCTGCGGTTATTCCTTTTTATGGGGAAGGCGCGGGCCGCCTCTTTACCATTTACTGTGATGTGACGCATGCGTGCGGGAACCGCCCCACACATGACCCCCACGTCACGCACGGCCCTGCACGACACGCATTCAACGCGGGTCGTGGGGAAGCGCAAGCGAGCAAAAAAATTACCGCGGTAAAAATCCGCCCCACCTGCCCGCGCACCATTCTGGGCCTGGCCCAACAACGTGTCGCTCTTATGTGTGGCCCAGCCCCGGGGGCTCCTGTCAGTGTACAAAAGTAGGGTCACTCCTTTTTTGCCCCTTTACTTGTGCACGGGCAGTCAGAGGCGCGCCCACGACCACACTGAGTAGGGCAGAAGAAGGAAGCCGAAGCACAAGGCAACCAAAGCAACGCCAAGACCAAGAGACACAAAGAGCAAGAGGGCGAGGAGGACTCCCCCCTGCAAAACCCTTGCCGGGGCAACTTGCCTGACGCCAGCAGAGCGAGCCACCCTTGAGCCCGAGGGTTCCAACACCGCCAACAACCACATTGGAACCAAGGCTTGGGAGGCACCTCCGTGGTGGCATGCAGATCTTTGTCAAGATCATAAACACACAAGATCAGATGAGGACCAGAAGACGACGCTCCTCAGAAGGATCCTAGCCGAGGAAATCCACAAGACCCCCGGCAAGACCCTTGTCGGGGACGACCACGGTGCCGCGGCAAGACCCTTGCCGGGGCCCCGGCAAGGCTCTTGCCGAAGACACTTACGGGGCCGCGGCCAGGCCCGCATCTGCCAAGGCTCCACCACCATCCCCATGCAGCTGCCAGCTCAACCAGCTGAGCAGGCACCTGCGTGGCGACGAGCGGCCTCCACGACCGACTCAGCAAGCACCTGCGTGGTGGCATGCAGATCTTCGTGAAGACTCCACCACCGCGCTAGCCCAGTAGCCAGCCAACGTGGCGCAACGACGCCTCATCAGCTCGGATGCGCCCGCCAACCGTAGAAGGGATCCCAGCGATCCTATAGGCGTCGTTTCCACCGACAATCCCCCTAGGAGCATGCACGTAGTACTTTATTTTGATAACTAATATATTTTTGCAATAAGTATGTGAGTTCTTTATAACTAGTGTTGAGTCCATGGATTATACGCACTCTCACCCTTCCACCATTGCTAGCCTCTCTAATACCGTGCACCTTTTGCCGGTATCATACACCTAGCATATACCTTCCTCAAAACAGCCACCATACCTACCTATTATGGCATTTTCATAGCCATTCCGAGGTATATTGCCATGCAACTTTCCACCATTCCGTTTATTACGACACGCTCCATCATTGTCATATTGCTTTGCATGATCATGTAGTTGACATCGTATTTGTGGCAAAGCCATCGTTCATAATTTTTCATACATGTCACTCTTGAATCATTGCACATCCCGGTACACCGCCAGAGGCATTCACAAAGAGTCATATTTTGTTCAAAGTATTGAGTTGTAATTCTTGAGTTGTAAGTAAATAAAAGTGTGATGATCATCATTATTAGAGCATTGTCCCAGTGAGGAAAGGATGATGGAGACAATGATTCCCCCAAAAGTCGGGATGAGACTCCGGACGAGAAAAACAATAATAAAAAGAGGCCATAAAACAAGAGAGAAAGGCCCAAATAAAAAAATAAAAAAATGAGAGAGAAAGAGAAAAGGGACAATGCTACTATCCTTTTACCACACTTGTGCTTCAAAGTAGCACCATGATCTTCATGATAGAGAGTCTCCTATGTTGTCACTTTTATACTAGTGGGAATTTTACATTATAGAACTTGGCTTGTATATTCCAATGATGGGCTTCCTCAAAATTGCCCTAGGTCTTCGTGAACAAGCAAGTTGGATGCACACCCACTTAGTTTCTTTTGTTGAGCTTTCATACACTTATAGCTCTAGTGCATCCATTGCATGGCAATCCCTACTCACTCACATTGATATCTATTGATGGGCATCTCCATAGCCCGTTGATACGCCTAGTTGATGTGATACTATCTTCTCCTTTTTGTCTTCTCCACAACCACCATTCTATTCCACCTATAGTGCTATGTCCATGGCTCACGCTCATGTATTGCGTGAAAGTTGAAAAATTTTGAGAACATCAAAAGTATGAAACAATTGCTTGGCTTGTCATCGGGGTTGTGCATGATTAAATACTTTGTGTGATGAAGATAGAGCATAGCCAGACTATATGATTTTGTAGGGATAACTTTCTTTGGCCATGTTATTTTGAGAAGAAATGATTGCTTTATTAGTATGCTTGAAGTATTATTGTTCTTATGTCAATATTAAACTTTTATTTTTAATCTTATGGATTTGAACATTCATGCCACAATAAAGAGAATTACATTGAAAATTATGTTAGGTAGCATTCCACATCAAAAATTCTGTTTTTATCATTTACCTACTCGAGGACGAGCAAGAATTAAGCTTGGGGATGCTTGATACGTCTCCAAAGTATCTATAATTTTTTATTGTTCCATGCTATTATATTATCCGTTTTGGATGTTTAATGGGCTTTAATATGCTCTTTTATGTTATTTTTGGGACTAACCTATTAACCGAAGGCCCGGTGCCAGTTTCTGTTTTTTTTGTCTATTTCAGTGTTTCGCAGAAAAGGAATACCAAACGGAATCCAAATGGAATGAAACCTTCCGGATGATCTTTCTTGGAACAAATGCAATCCAGAAGACTTGGAGTTGAAGTCTGGAACTCCGCGAGGCAGCCACGAGGCAGGAAGGCGTGCCCAGGGGGTAGGCGCGCCCCCCACCCTCGTGGGCCCACGGAGCTCCACCGACGTACTTCTTTCGCCTATATTTACTCTTATACCCTAAAAACACCAGGGGAGCCACGAAACCACTTTTCCACCACCGCAACCTTCTGTACCCGTGAGATCCCATCTTAGGGCCTTTTCCGGTGATCTGCCGGAGGGGGAATCAATCACGGAGGGCTTCGACATAAACACGATAGCCTCTCCGATGAAGCATGAGTAGTTTACCACAGACCTTCGGGTCCATAGTTATTAGCTAGATGGCTTCTTCTCCCTCTTTGGTTCTCACTACAAAGTTCTCCTCGATTTTGTTGGACATATATTCGATGTAATACCTTTTGCGGTGTGTTTGCCGAGATCTGATGAATTGTGGATTTATGATCAAGAGTATCTATGAATATTATTTGGTTCTTCTCTGAATTCTTATATGCATGATTTGATATCTTTGCAAGTCTCTTCGAATTATCGGTTTAGTTTGGCCTACTAGATTGATCTTTCTTGCAATGGGAGAAGTGCTTAGCTTTGGGTTCAATCTTGCGGTGTCCTTTCCCAGTGACAGTAGGGCAGCAAGGCACGTATTGTATTGTTGCCATCGAGGATAAAAAGATGGGGTTTATATCATATTGCTTGAGTTTAGCCCTCTACATCATGTCATCTTGCTTAATGCGTTACTCTGTTCTTATGAACTTAATACTCTAGATGCATGCTGGATAGCGGTCGATGTGTGGAGTAATAGTAGTAGATGCAGAATCGTTTTGGTCTACTTGACACGGACGTGATGCCTATATTCATGATCATGCCTAGATATTCTCATAACTATGCACTTTTCTATCAATTGCTCGGCAGTAATTTGTTCACCCACCGTAATATATGCTATCTTGAGAGAAGCCACTAGTGAAACCTATGGCCCCCGGGTCTATTTTACATCATATTAGTTTTCCATCAACTTGCCAATTTATTTCGCAGTTTATTTTGGAATCTTTACTTTCCAATCTATACAACAAAAATACCAAAAATATTTATCTTACTATCTTTATTAGATCTCACTTTTGCGAGTGGCCGTGAAGGGATTGACAACCCCTTTATTGCGTTGGTTGCAAGGATCTTGATTGTTTGTGCAGGTATGAGGTGACTTGCATGTAATCTCCTACTGGATTGATACCTTGGTTCTCAAAAACTGAGGGAAATACTTACGCTACTTTGCTGCATCATCCTTTCCTCTTCAAGGGAAAAACAACGCATGCTCAAGAGGTAGCAGAGTCCCGTAGCACGCACGTATGGTGAACCGTTATGTAACGCAGTTGGAGCATGAGATATTTTTTGATTGCCTTCCTTATGAGTGGCAGTCGGGGACGAGCGATGGTCTTTTCCTACCAATCTACCCCCCTAGGAGCATGCGCGTAGTGCTTTGTTTCGATGACTAATAGGATTTTGCAATAAGTATGTGAGTTCTTTATGACTAATGTTGACTCCATGGATTATACGCACGCTCACCCTTCCGCCATTGCTAGCCTCTCTTGTACCGCGCAAATTTCGTCGGTGCCATAAACCCACCATATACCTTCCTCAAAACAGCCACCATACCTACCTATTATGGCATTTCCATAGCCATTCCGAGATATATTGCCATGCAACTTTCAACATTCTGTTTATTATGACACGCATCATCATTGTCATATTGCTTTGCATGATCATGTAGTTGACATCGTATTTGTGGCAAAGCCACCGTTCATCATTTTTTATACATATCACTCTTGCTTCATTGCACATCCTGGTACACCGGCGGAGGCATTCATATAGAGTGATATCTTGTTCTAGTATCGAGTTGTAATTTTTGAGTTGTAAGTAAATAGAAGTATGATGATATTCCTTATTAGAGCATTGTCCCATGTGAGGAAATAAAAGGAAAGAAAAAAAGAGGAAAAAAAGGAGAGAAAGAAAAAAAGTGAGAAAGAAAAAAAGAGAGAGAAAAAAAACAGAGAAGGGGCAATGTTACTATGCTTTTCCATACTTGTGCTTCAAAGTACCACCATGATTTTCATGATAGAGAGTCTCCTATGTTGTCACTTTCATATACTATCAGGAATTTTCATTATAGAACTTGGCTTGTATATTCCAACGATGGGCTTCCTCAAATTGCCATAGGTCTTCATGAGCAAGCAAGTTGGATGCACACCCACTTAGTTTTCTTTTTGAGCTTTCATAAACTTATAGCTCTAGTGCATCCGTTGCATGGCAATCCCTACTCACTCACATTGATATTTATTGATGGGAATCTCCATAGCCCGTTAATACGCCTAGTTGATGTGAGACTATCTCCCTCCTTTTGTCTTCTCCACAACCACCTTCTATTCCACCTATAGTGCTATGTCCATGGCTCACGCTTATGTATTTCCACTGGTACGCGTCAGTGCTATACAAACGGTTTTTAACCCCTTTCCGCGACGACATTTGGAACAGTCGCCAAGTGAGTGTGTGCGATAGGGGGGGTCCTTCCCACACGACCCAAAAATCATCGGGGATAGACCCTCCTGGGACACAGGCTGGGGCCGTGTGCGATCGGGCGAGGCATTGAAACCCAATCATTTCCGTAGGTATGTACATCCCACATGGTAATCCGAGAAAAACATTTCCGCAGGTATGTACATCCCACATGGTGAATCCCAGAAAAACATTTCCGTTCGTATGTATATCACACATATTCAATCCAAGGAATACGTTTCCATTCTTATGTACATCCCACACAGTCAATCCAGGGAAAACGTTTATGTTCGTATGTACATCCCACACAGTTTTATGTATACACTCGTGTGTGTGTGAAAGGTGTAACTATCACACATGCTCCACCTTGGTTAACTGTTTGCTTTCATTAACTACATCACACACGATTTGATGTAAAAAACTGTGTGGCATTGGGCTATCCATCACAAGCGCTTTTACTGCCAGAACCGTTTGCAAAGTTGCATGACCGTCTGTTCTCTTTTTATTTTTGCCTGTAATTTATTATTCGAATTGGAAATTTTGAAATATGAAACATACAATTCAAATTCTCAGCACAATGGTTCAACAAAGAATCCATAAATAAAATTGCCAGTACAATATGTTCAGTAATTACAAGATTAGGCATCAATTAACTATGATGAACCACAATATTTAAAGGCGGTAAAGGTGAAGAGAAAAGTGTAAATCATTTTGACTGCCGACGGTGTTGAAGAAGCGGAATTCCCATAATGTGCCTTCCTGCATGCCATAGGCATGAACCACTTTTGTCCAACCCCTTGTGACGATCTCCCACCCATCCTTCACTGCCTTCAGGAAGACTTCTAGAGCATTATCATGGTAGCATGAATTATATACTTTAACCTTAGTTGCCTCCACTCCGGTCATGTAGTTTTCAAGGTAATCATCAGTAAATAGCTTTGGAAACCACTGAAAAGAGAAAAATATCAGATACTGAGGTCTAATAGAGTAACTTGTTGTGGGCAGGGGAAAAGGCAACACATTACTTACCATCCTAAAGTTCACTGTTGTCTTCAACAAAGTGTAAATAAAGAGCTTAATTCCAATCACCCGTTTCTTTCGCCTAACAATCTTTCTTAGTTTCCTCACTTTACGCTTGTTCATGAATATCTCATTGCCCCATACGCAAAAGGGATCTAAGTGTGGATCTGTACCGCTCATATATGTACCTACAAGCAACTAGTAAATGTTTGAAGCTAAACTGAGATTGCACAAATGATGTAAAATACAACTACCTATGTTCCTAAGTACAAGTATTTTTTGTTGTTGAGATTTCAATATGAACTACATACGGATGTATATAGACCTATAGATGTAGTTTAGATTAGAATCTAGATTCACTCATTTTGCTCCTTATGTAGTCTATATTGGAATCTCTAAAACTACTTATATTTAGGAATAGATGGTGTATAAGGCATGGGATGCAGCTAACCTCGACGGCAGACAACAGCATCGCCCATTGTAGCCCTGTGTAAGTACATGGAAAGCCAATGTTAACTACAATAGGGTTAACATCCACCAAAAATAGCAAATGGTAATAAAACGGCAGCATCTGTAGTGATATCTTCATTTCGAAAGAGTAGCACGGTAGCAAAGGGACGGATTAAAAATGGATACAATTGTTAATTGCAACAGGCTTAGCAACATCCTAATTCATGTTTTGTAAGTTTGTAGCCATTGAAATGCAACTCTTTAAATATGGGTACAACTGTTAATTGCAACAGGCTTAATGTCCATTGAAACCGGTACTGATAAAAATGCAATTGGCAGAGTTAAACATCACAGGGTAGGTGCTGCCAGAGCAGATAATGGCCCAGTTGTCTATAAAAAGGTAGGTAAAATAGCTTAAACGTGTTAGGCACATTTACTACAACATGCTTAATACATCGACCATACAAGACATAGCCATTAATTGCAGCTGGTATTGGTAAGATTGAACTGGTGAGTACATACTTGGTAAGTCCTGAGCGGTAGTTGCAGGGGCACTTCATCTTGGCCAGAGCCCGCCCAAAGTCAGTGGCGGCGGAGGCGAGTTGTTCCTCCGGGTCGAAGCGTGGATCAGTGCCACTGATATGTGTACCTACAGGCAACCGGTAAATGGTAGAAGTTAGACTACAATTGCACAAATTATGTGAAATACTGTAAGACATGGGATGCAGCTAACCTCAACAGCAAACAACATCATCGGCCGTTATGTCCCTGCGTAAGTACATGGATAGGCATGTTAAGTAGAACACGGTTAGCATCCACCAAAAATAGCAAATGGGCAGCATCTCTAGTATATCTTCATTGCGGAGAGTAGCATGGTAGCAAATGGACAGATTAAAAAATGGATACAACTGTTAATTGCAACAGGCTTAAGAGCATCCTAAGTCATGTTTTGTAAGTTTGTAGCCATTAAAATACAACTGTTTAAAAATGCATTCAACTGTTAATTGCAACAGGCTTAATAGACATTGAAACCGGTACTGATAAAAATGCAATTGGCATAGTTAAACATCACAAGGCAGGTGCAGCCAGAGCAGAGAATGGCCCAGATGTCTATAAAAAGTTAGGGAAAGTAGGAAAAACGTGTTAGGCATGTTTACTAGAACATTCTTAATACATCGACCGTACAGAACATAGCCATTAATTGCAACCGGTATTGGTAAGATTGAACTGGTGAGTACATACTTGGTAGGTCCTGAGAGGTAGTTGCTGGGACTTCATCTTGTCGAGAGCCCGCCCAAAGTCAGCGACGGTGGAGGCGAGCTGTTCCTCCGGGTCGAAGCGTGGATCCATGCCACTGACATGTGTACCTACAGGCAACCAGTAAATGGTAGAAGTTAAACTGCAATTGCACAAATTATGTGAAATACTGTAAGACATGGGATGCAGCTCACCTCGACGGCAAACAAAAGCATCGGCCATTATGACCTTGCATAAGTACATGGACAGGCATGTTAAGTACAACAGGGTTAGCATCCACTAAAAATAGCAAATGGGCAGCATCTCTAGTGATATCCTGAGTCATGTATTGTAAATATGTTGCTGGTATTGGTGAAATTGAGCTGGACACGGTAATATTTGAACATCACATAGTGTGCAGTACTAAAATAAACAAGGCACGAACATGTTTAATACATCAACCGTACAAATCATAGCCGTTGCAAGTGGTTTGGTAAGATTTAGCTGGTCAGATCTTACCTGCTAAGTCCCGGGGGGTAGTCACTCGGGACTTCATCTGGGCTAGAGCCTGCACCATGTCGGCGCCGGCGGCGGAGGCGAGGTGTTCCTCCGGGTCAACATGCACAACAGCCATTGCGCCATGGACCGCCATCAGCTCCTGGCGGTGGGGATTTGGAGGCATGAGGTGTTTCGCAGGTGCCATTTAAGCAATCAGGCCGGGGCCGTGATAGAGATTAGTGGGTTACTTGACTAGATCCGAGCAGAACGTAGATGTGGTTGAAGCTGTGGTTGCGGCGGTGGTGGTTTGAGATGCCGATAGGGGGAGACGCGAGGGGGGGATACTGAGGGTGGGGATGTGGTTGGAGGAATGAATTCTGGAATCGCACGCCTAATGAAAATTTCGCTGCGAAACTTGAAACTTGGGCGGGGGAAACACACAACGCAGACGAAGCGCGTAAAATACTCGTGTGCGAGAAAAAAGAAAGTTGGCTGATCCCATCTCCAAAAATATGTACACGTGTACTTGATTTTTTTCGGTCAATGGTACACTTGGTTTATTAGAAAACATCGCACAGGTAACTGACTTATGGGTCATTAACGCAAAAAAACGCAGAAGGGTACGGCATAGAATCCGTGTGTTTTGTGATCTTCTAATGATTAACGCAAAAAAATGCACACGGGCACACATGCTAATCAACGCACAAAGACCTCAAAGGATGCTCTTACCAACATTGTACGTTAATACTACAAACTTAAAGTACTACTGGTAATTTTCTCTAATACTGCAAACTTAAACTACTTGTCACATGCTGCCATCGGGGCATGCTGGCCAGACGTCGGCGTTCTCCTGCCCGGCCTTATAGGCGGCAGCCCACCGTGCTTCGGTCTCCGCCAAGCTCTCCTCACCATGGCGTGCGGCCTCTTTTTTCTTGCGGCGGCGGGACTCTCTTTTCTTGACTGCTTTCTACCTTTTCCGCTCCTTCTGTGCGGCTTTGGCCGCCTCTAGATCCACCACCCATTCGGCCATGGCGGCCTTAAAGTCCGCCCATGTAACTGTCTGGCTGCCGGCAGCGATGAACTAGGCGCGGCGAGATGCCATCGCTTCCTTACCATGTGTGCGGTCGCGGGCGGCAAGCAACGCGGCGCGACGGGATGCCATCACTTCCTTACCAGTTACTGTGCGTCGCGATGCCACGGACGACGCCTGGAGAGAGTTCTAGGACGGAGGGGCCGGGCAGCCGTACAGTGCGGTGGTATTCAAGAGCTCAACGACAAACCACAACAGAAATTTGGCTTCCCTTACAATTTTGCTCGTTCATTATCGCACACGGTTCATCTTCGTCACTTCCGAAAACAGTGTGTGATGAGCCTATTGTGTGTTGCATTATGATTGGCCGGAACCCCAGCCACGCGGATCGTGCGTGTGCACCATAGGATGCGCCGCAATCGAACGGCAATCCATGTTCCTCACATCACACCCGTGCACCTGTAGCTGGATTGGATTTATATGCGCTAAATGCCAGAAAATGCACATAATCCCCTAAATATGGTAAATGAGCCCGGAAAAATGCCAAATTTGAACACGGTTATTTGCAGGGTGTATGTTCGTCGTAGAAAAAACTCCATGGCAAAGAATGAATAAAATATAGATTCCCCTTCAATCTTGGTGATTTCCCTCTCGAAAGCGTGGAACTTCTTGGGTGATGGTTCGATTTATGAAGGCCATGCATGACGACATAAGCAAAACCTTCTCTAATTTTTACCAGTGCATGGTGAGGTCATACCATGGCACACCATGCCAGGCGTCATGTTTTTCAAGCATTTATTTCATTTTTTTCTATAGTTGAAAACCCAATAAACAAACGTTTGTGGTAGACTATTGCCACACATTTCATCGAAATATCTGTCCCTTCCTTGTAAAAGGCATGAGAATTTACTAAATGGCACGAGCATGGTTTTCCAGGCCGTTCTTGTGCAGCCTTTCATGCACCGATTGTTTGAACTTGAATTATGTGCATTACTGCCTAGGAAATGCACATAATCCCCTAAATATGGCAAATGAACCCGAAAAAGTGCCAAATTTGAACACGGTGATTTGTAGGTTGTATGTTCATCGTAGAAAAAAACTCGTGGACAAACGACAAAGGAAATTTGGATCCCCCTTCAATCTTGGTGATTTCCCCCTCGAAACCATGAAACTTCTTCGGTGATGGTTCGATTTATGAAAGGCGTGCATCACGACATAAGGAAAACATTCTCCAATTTTTACCAAGGCATGGCGAGGCCATACCATGGCACCATGCCAGGCGTCATGTTTTCCAACCATGTGTTTCATTTTTTGTATAGTTGTTAACCCAGTAAACGTTGAATTTATGGTTGACTATTGCCACACATTTCCTTGACATATCTGCCCATTTCTTGTAAAAGGCATGAGAATGTACTAAATTACACGAGCATGGTTTTCCAGACCGTTCTTGTGCACCTTTTCATGCACCGATTGTTCGAATTTGAATTATGTCCATTAATTCCTAGAAAATGCACATAATCCCCTAAATATGGTAAATGAGCCCGGAAAAATGTCAAATTTGAATACTTTGCATTTGAGGCGGTATGTTGATCGTTGGAAAAAAAACTGAATGACAAACTAGGACGGAAATTTGGATTCCCCTTCATTCTTGGGGTTTTCCCTCTCGAAAGCATGGAACTTCCTCGGTGATGGTTCGATTTATGAAGGGCGTGCATGATGACATAAGCCAAACCTTCTCAAATTTTTACCAGGGCATGGTGAGGTCATACCGTGGCACCATGCCAGGCGTCATGGTTTTCAAGCATTTATTTCATTTTTTCTATAGTTGAAAACCCAACAAACAAACATTTGTGGTTGACTATTGCCACACTTCATCGAAATATCTGTCCATTCCTTATAAAAGGCACGAGAATTTACTAAATGGCATGAGCATCGTTTTCCAGGCCGTTCTTGTGGACCCTTTCATGCACCCATTGTATGAACTTGAATTATGTGCATTAATGCCTAGAGAATGCACATAATCCCCTAAATATGGCAAATGAACCCGGAAAAGTGCCAAATTTGAACATGCTGATTTCCAGGTTGTATGTTCATCATAGAAAAAAACTCATGGACAAAGGACAAATGAAATTTGGATCCCCCTTCAATCTTGGTGATTTCCCCCTCGAAACCATGAAACTTCCTCGGTGATGGTTCGTTTCATGAAAGGCGTGCATGACGACATTTTTACCTGGGCATGGTGAGGTCATACCATGGCACCACACCAGGTGTCATGTTTTCCAAGCATGTATTTCATTTTCATATAGTTGTTAACCCAGTAAACGACGCATTTATGGTTGACTATTGCCACACAATTTCTTGAAATATCTGCCCATTCCTTGTAAATGGCATGCGAATGTACTAAATAGCACGAGCATGGTTTTCCATACCGTTCTTGTGCACCTTTTCATGCACCGATTGTTCGAATTTGAATTATGTGCATAATTAATGCCTAGAATATGCACATAATCCCCTAAATATGGTAAATGAGTTCGGAAAAATGGCAAATTTGAACACGTTGCATTTGAGGCGGTATGTTGATCATTGGAAAAAAACTGAATGACAAACTAGGATGGAAATTTGGATTCCCCTTCAATCTTGGTGATTTCCCTCTCGAAAGCATTGAACTTCCTCGGTGATAGTTCGATTTATGAAGGGCGTGCATGATGACATAAATCAAAACTTCTCAGCTTTTAACCAGGGCACGGTGAGGCCAGACCATGGCACAATGCCAGGCGTCATGTTTTTCAAGCACATATTTCATTGTTCAATAGTTGATAACCTAGTAAATGACGCGTTTGTGGTTGACTATTGCCACGCATTCCATTGAAATCTCTGCCCATTCCTTGTAAAAGGCTTGAGAAATAACTAAATACCACGAGTATGGTTTTTCCAGACCGTCTTGTGCACCCTTTCATGCACCGATTGTTTGAATTTGAATTATGTGCATTAATGCCTACAAAATGCACATAATCCCCTAAATATTGTAAATGAACCAGGAAAAGTGTCAAATTTGAACACGGTGATTAGCAGGGTCTATGTTCATCATAGAAAAAACTCATGGATGAAGGACAAAGGAAATTTGGATTCCCATTCAATCTCGGTGATTTACTATCGCACACGATTCATCTTCGCCGCCTCTGCGAATCATGTGTGTGTTCACTCCCACATGCAAAAGGAAAAAAGAAAACACTCACCCACTTCGTCCCCACTCACTCGCCGCGGACTCCTCTGCAACTATGCACCCTAATTAAGCTCGGCGGCTGTTGGCGGCGGGCGTAGGTCGCGCTCCAAACGGCGCCGGATTTTGCCCCTATCGCTTTCCGCCGCCTATCTGCACCGACATTCTAGACTCTGGGCGACTAGGGTTTTCTGCGGGATTGGGCCGGGGATTTTCTCATGGAGAAGGTAATCAACTTAATTAGCAAAATATTCACTCATCCCTTATCGCAATCCATCCGTTGTTGTTTATCAACCGGCGGAAATCTCCGTGGAATCATTTTTGTTCTAGCTGATTTGTGGGTGTTCATTCATGTGTCCACAGTGCGAGCACAAATCGGGCAATTATGGTCGTGGCCAGTCGGAAACGAAGTTCTATCTCACGATTCCGGATGACTTCAGGGAGCGCTCGGTATGTTCAATCTCAACCTACCACGGTCGGCATGGCCTAAATTTGTTAACATATACCGTCTATTGCCACATTATCTATATATTTGCATCAAATCTTTGTTACATTATCTATTTTTAATTCTATATTTTTATACTTTGCTTTCATCTATATATATTGATATGTTCTATCAGTTACTCCCATATTTGCATCTTGCTCTGTTATTTCAATATATCTAATGTACATCCCTTGATTTGCAAGAACATGAGTAGAAGGAAATCTTGGGCTTTACTTTGCTGATGACTCCCAGGATGTCATATTGACAACGCAGCATGGATTTACAATGACGGTTAGTGTAAAACTTGATAAAGATGGTCACTCCTATTTTAATGCAGACATTTGGAGAAAAATGTCTAAGTGTTATGAACTGAAAGCTGGCATTAAATTCTAGTGCGTGCACCACAGCCTGGTCTAATTAACATGGATGTTTACTTCCCCAACGTCATCAGCCGATCAAAGTCTGATCGAGGTTAGTGTCCTTTCAACTTTCTCCATGCTGTCATATTACTATTTAAGCAACCAATTGATCACTATTTAAGCAACCAATTGTGATATCATATTCTGACTCCGTTCCTAGGCAGCAACACATTCTGTTTACCAATTTATGCGCACTATATATTCTTCTGCCATGTTCTGAATAAATAATACCTTTCCACCTTTTCAGCAGGATATGTTCGATGCATAGTGAACGATCTATATGTTACTAAGCGTCCAAACTTCAGTGGAAGGACTTGAAGCATGTCATAAACTTTGTTGATAATCTGACAGAGATAGCACAGCGTATGAACGCTAGATTTTGGATGGGATTAATTAGACCTATGGTGAACACACTGAACAAGAGCAATTGTGTGCACAAAACACTGGTAAAAAGTCTTATTTTAATGTTGATGCTCATAAACTATATATATCTTCAACGATATGTTACAATTGTTTTTTATTCTACATGTCAAAAGAAATTGCCCCAGTAGCAGTTCGTGGATCGATTTCCCGGCGTCGTCGAATTACACTTGTGCCTGCTAATAACGCTAAAGTGATTGCAATGTACTGTATTTCCCGCAGAAATGGAACCATTCAAATTAACAAGTTCTCACTTCTCGTGGCAATGCATCCATATTGGAAAATTGGAGACATTGTTCTACTCATGCTCTACCAAGGCACAGGAGGGCACTTCCTTTTCATTGACGAGATGTCGAGTCGCCGTGATCAAGCTGCTTCCAGTGGATAGTTGTGGTTGTTGGCCCTCAGCCTCTTAAAATGTGCTAGCAGTTACTATATATGTTAAGTATGTAGATATGGACCATATGGTTGTTGGCCCTTAGCCTCTTAAAATGTGATAGTTGTTACTATGTTAAGTATGTAGATATGGACCATATGGTTGTCAAAACCGTGTTACGAAGATCCTCCTTTTGTTGAATAGTGTAACCACTATATATATGTTACTCAAATGATGTTACCCAAGTTCATAAATTTTCATGGAAAGTATTAGTATCGTACACAGTTCATTGAGTTTAAGCGTGTGCCCGATGTCCAGAAGGCATTTGCATATTAACTGTCCATATTGCAAATTCACACGCATGTTAACATAAGGAAACGTATGTGTAACATACTAATCATCGCACACGAGTACTCGCAGATGCATCGTGCGCGATACTCCTAGCCACTGCAAGAAACTAGTTTGCATTTTTCAAAGTTTCTTGTACACACAGAATCGCACACGAAGTAACTGTATTGACCGTCTGTGTTGTAATTTCTCATCACAAACAGTTCATCCGAGTCGGCTGTTTGCCACGTATCACACACATCTTGTTTACACGACTCGTTTGTGTTCTTTTGGCTCGCAAATAGTTCATCCATGTGAACTGTATGCCGCATATCACACACATCTTGTTAAGTTGAACAGTTTCTGTTGTGTTCCCTAATCGAAAACAGTTCGTCTGAGTTAAGCGTATGCCGTATATCGCACACACATTGATATGGCTGCCCGTTTCTGTTGTTCTACCTCATCGCAAACAGTTCGAATGGATTAACCATGTGTCCTGCATCGCACACACATTGTTATGGCTGCCTGTTTCTTTTGTTCCGCCTCATCGCAAATAGTTCATTGAACTGAACCGTATGCCCTGCATCGCACATGCAACTAAAATCTAAACCGTGTTTGATGGCTCCGCCATCGCAAACGTTTTGCACCTTTTTTGATGGTTTTTTACACCACCATTTGTGAGTATTGCATCGCACAGAGTTTAGGCAAAGGGTCTCTGGTCGTAGTGTCGCGTTAGTAGTATCCTGCAGTAGTGTGCATGAAAGTTGAAAAGGTTTGAGAAAATAGAAAGTATGAAACAATTGCTTGGCTTATCATCGGGGTTATACATGATAAAATACTTTGTGTGATGAAGATGGAGCATAGCCAGACTATATGTTTTTGTAGGGATAACTTTCCTTTGCCATGTTATTTTGAGAAGACATGATTGCTTTATTAGTATGCTTGAAGTATTATTGTTTAAATGTCAATATTAAACTTTTGTTTTGAATCATACGGATCTGAACATTCATGCCACAATAAAGAAAATTACATGGATAATTATGTTAGGTAGCATTCCACATCAAAAATTCTGTTTTTATCATTTACCTACTCGAGAACGAGCAGGAATTAAGCTTGGGGATGCTTGATACGTCTCCAACGTATCTTCAATTTTTTATTGTTCCATGCTATTATATTATCTGTTATGCATGTTTTATACGCATTAATATGCTATTTTATATTATTTTTGGAACTAACCTATTAACCTAGAGCCCAGTGCCAGATCCTGTTTTTTCCTTGTTTTAGAGTTTCGCAGAAAAAGAATATCAAACGGAGTCCAAACGGAATGAAACTTTCGCGATGCTTTTTCTTGGACCAAAAGACATCTAGAGGACTTGGAGTACACGTCAAGGAAGCCACGAGGCGGCCACAAGGTGTAGCGATCCGACCTCAGATGGTCAAATCTCTATGTTCAGTGTCATCCCTCGATCGGTAATGCTGACACACACAGTACTCGAAGGATTTATAACAGAGTAGCAATCACACACTTATTACATCGAATGTCTCAAGAGAGAACTTATTACAATAAATATGGCTTAAGGCCATCTCAATAAGATAACAGCGGAAGGCTTGGAAGATAAAGTGAGTCCATCAACTCCAACGGCATTACTGAGTGCATGACAAACGACCTAGCGCACCTTACTCTTCGTCTGAAAAGTCTACAACATGATATGTTGCAGCCCGAAATGGGTCAGCGCATGGAATATGTTGGCAATATAACACAGTAGAGCAATGAACAGAAAAATGCTATCACTACCTGCATATATGGCTGGTGGAGGCTCTATGGTTATAATGTTTTTGCGAAAAGCCAATTTTTCCCTACAACAAAGGAATATATTTTTATTTAACTATCATGGTGGTAGAAACATTGAGAGTGGTACCCCCATCTCAATCTCAATTAAAAGTAATCATTAGCAACCCAACAAATTAATTTAGAGTGATGAGATCCATATGATAATCCAAGAACCAGATACTCAAGATGTCCATAACCGGGGACATGGCTAACCATGATTATTTTATACACTCTGCAAAGGTTTGCGCACTTTTCCCCACAAGACTCGATCTCCTCCGTTGGATTTCTCGCACTTCAAGGTGTTTGAGAAACGGATGACCGAGACACAGTCTTTCAGAAACACTAACTCTTTACTCCGGGTGGACAGTTACACCTACTTTCCCCGACATCTGCTAGCCCACCACTGAAAGAGGTCATGCAACCTACTCAACTATGCTAGAGCCCATAATAGCTTGTGGCTGCACACGGAAGTTTCTAGCATGAATAATCTTATGATCCCTTTGAGCCTGGTTGGCGGACAATAGGAGGATCACACGGTATAACCCCGGGATCTCCTAGGACAACACTGGTATAACCCAGGTGCCCAAACCAACAATCCACCCAGATGTGTATTAAAGTTGCCACCTTAAGTTGAACCATTAAATAAACAATCTCACATCTGTCATGGTTTCACTCAAACCCAATCCACATCTACGAGCATAGCATAGCAATATAAGCATAACGTAGATGTAACTCCGGGTTTGATAATAAAACAGGTAATAGGTTCTACCTCATCATCTACTTCCCAATACCCACAAGTTAATCACAGCCCAATCATGCAGTGTTTGAGGATGGTAACTAATGCATAAAAACTGGGTATGAAAAGAGTATGATCAATGTGTTACTTGCCTTGCTGGCGATCCGCAAAACCTAGTGACTCGTAGTAGCACGCTTCGCACTCCGGGAATTCTATCGCAAACAAATAATAGCATACATAAGCACTCAAACATAGATGCAAGGGTAACACTCAAATAATAAGAGCAAATCTGAAAACTCAACTGGAGAGATTCGACCTGCAAAAAGAATCAACCAAATCAGAGCTACGGAACTGAAACTACGGTCAAAAGAACTTCGAATTCAAATCTGCTTGAAACCAAATTTTAAATTGTCAAAACCTTGTTCAAGTTGCTTAAACAGAAAGAGGTTTTGAGACGAAGATTTTGGCGTTGGTTTCACTAGATTTGGACAAACGGTTAAGAAACGGCGAGGGTTTGAAAATCAGGGGCTAATCTGCGATAAAAATAATCACGGATGGGTCCCTGGCCGAAAATAAAAAGAAAAAGACTAACGAACGAACGTTCGCTAACAGAACCAATCTAACGAAAACCGTTCACTAACAGATTTAAACGAACGAACGCTCGTTAAATAACTAAACCGACGAAAAACCGATCTAATAAAATAAACCGCGAAACTAAAAAATTTGGGTTAAACTAAAAAAACTGACCGGTCAACGGCGGTTAACGGCGGCGGGATCCGGCGCCGGCGGCGGCGGGCGGCGGCGCGGGCAGCGGGCGGCGGTGGCTAGGGTTTGGGGCGGGGCGCTGGGTGGGCTGGGGCGGCCTCACCTCGCCTTATAAAGGCCCGGGCAGCAGTGTCCTGTTCGGACACGGCCCGTTAAGGCGGTTCGCGTTTTTTTAAATAGATTCCGCCGGAAAAATCCTAGAACATAAAATAAAAATCTAAAAATGCCAAAACAAATTTTCACCGTTTAAATAAAATATTTAGAACAAAGTGATCATTTTATTGGCCTAAAATGCAATTTTGAAAAATGTATATTTTTCTAATTCAAATAAAATAGCGATAAAATCCAAATAAAATTATTTATTTGATTTTAACATTTTTTCCTCCAATATTTCATTTATTTTGGAGAAGTCATATTATCTCCTCTCATATATTTTAATAGAAATATTTTTGGAGAGAAAAATAAAAAAATCAAAATGATCCCCGTTTCAGTATTTGAGAAAATTCAAATATGATAATCGTGAAATCCCCAACTCTGTCCGTGGGTCCTTGAGTTGCTTAGGATTTTCTAGGATCGCGAACTAAATGCAATAAAATATGATATGCATTGATGACCTATGTATAACATTCCAAATTAAAAATTTGGGATGTTACAAACCTACCCCCCCTTAAGATGAATCTCGTCCTCGAGATTCAGGTTGGCTAGAGAATAGGTGTGGGTGGTCTTTGCGTAGGTCATCCTCTCGTTCCTAGGTGGCTTCATCCTCGGTATGGTGGCTCGACTGAACTTTGCGAAATTTGATAACCTTGTTGCGCGTAACTCGACTGGCAAACTCGAGAATATTGACAGGTTTCTCCTCGTAGGTCAGATCACTATCCAACTGAATTGCTTCCAGTGGCACTGTATCTCTCAGAGGTATATCGGCCATCTCTGCATGGCACTTCTTCAACTGGGAAACATGAAATACATCATGAACTCCTGACAGTCCTTCGGGTAACTCCAACTTGTAGGCTACTTGATGTAGGGTAGAACCATAGATGGCCGATCTTTCACGAAAGGAGCGGATCCCACGATGAACACGAGGGGAAAACACAAAGGAATCACGAGAGAATCACTCAACCAACAAGAATAGATCACACATGCGCTAGATCCATGAACACAAAGGGAGATACATGATCCAAAGTCAACAAAGGACGATACATAGGTAACCGGTTCTTCTCCGTGAGGAGGTCTTGATGGGGCCACCCAAGAGGGGGTCTTGAATCCGCTTGGAAGGATCTTCTCCGAGGAGGCGCGATCTCCGAGGAGAAGGTAACCAAGTGGATGAGCAAAGCTCTCACACAAACATGAGCTAATCCTTTGCTAACCCTAGAATGGAGGAGGGAGATGAGTATATATAGTAGTAGCCACGAAGGGGTAAGTGAGGGGCGAAAGGGTACATGGGCCTTGGCCCGAGTCTCTGCGTAGGCAGGGCCGGAAGTTCCGGGGACGGCCGGAAGGTCCGGGCGCCGGAGGTTCCAGGCGAAGGTCCGGGCTATCCAGAGAGTCGGCACACTCTCAGACGGCTTCGATGCGTCGGGGCCGGAAGTTTCGGGATGGCCAGAGGTTCCGGGGGCCGGAAGTTCCGGGCAGCGGCCGGAAGTTCCGGGCTTTCCAGAAGCTTGTCCGTGCTTCTTCTTCCTTCTCTTCCACGCTTCCCTCGCGGATGGTGTAGTTGTTCCATGGCGCTTGCACTCCTCCTCGACATTCGTGAAGCTCCGACAATACCTATGCATGCACACGAGAGGAGTGTCAAGTAGTATACCATCCTCGAGAGGGTCAAGTGAACACGTGTAAAGGAGATCATTCACCTTTGTGTATGTGAAGTAGATGTCGCACGTGTCACTTGCCAAATGGACTCTTGACATGGTGATGTCCGTAGGATGCTCTGCATCACTACTTCTCCCATACGTTCCAAAACTCGGTATGGTCCTACAAATCTCGGGGCTAGCTTTCCCTTAACTCCAAAACATTTAACTCCTCGCAGTAGTGACACATGAAGATATGCTGTGTCTCCGATTTCATAGACTACCTCCTTGTGTTTCGAGTCTGCATAACTCTTCTGCCTGGACTGAGTTACCTTCAGTCTATCTCGAATCAGTTTAACCTTCTCTTCTGACTCTTTGATCAAATTCAGTCCAAACAACTGACGGTCTCCACCTTCATCCCACATCAACGGTGTTCTGCACCTCCTTCCATACAATGCTTCGAAAGGGGCCATCTTTAAACTGGCCTGGTAGCTATTGTTGTATGAGAACTCCGCGTAGGGTAAATTGTCGTCCCAACTAGATCCATAATCTAGTGCACAAGCTCTCAACATGTCCTCTAGAATCTAATTGACTCTCTCGGTATGTCCATCTGTCCGCGGGTGAAAAGCTGTACTGAACTCTAGCCTGGTACCCAAAGTCTGGTGTAGCTGGTGCCAAAACTTTGAAGTAAACTGCGTTCCTCTATCTGATACGATGGTCCTCGGAACTCCGTGCAGACATACGATCATGGTCATATATATCTTGGCCAACTTCGCACTTGTATAAGTGGTTTTCACTGGGATAAAGTGAGCTACTTTGGTCAAGCGATCAACTACTACCCAGATAGAATCATATCCCGATCGGGTCCTGGGTAATCCGGTGATAAAATCCATGCCAAGCTTGTCCCACTTCCATTCGGGTATCGGCATAGGCTGCAGTAATCCTCCTGGCTTCTGATGTTCTGCCTTCACTCTTTGACATACATCACATACGGCTACATACTCGGCAATATCCTTCTTCATACTTGTCCACCAGAAACGCTCCTTTAAATCCAAATACATCTTGTGTTTCCGGGGTGTATCGAGTATGGCGAGTCATGAGCTTCCTGAAGTATCAGCTTCCTGATCTCTGCATTATTGGGCACATATACACGGTCTTCAAACCACATGGTGTCGTGCTCATCCTCACGAAAACCTTTGGCTTTTCCTTTGCTCATTCTCTCTTTTATCTCGGCAATTTCCTTGTCATCCTTCTAAGCTTCTCGAATCTTTCCCAATAATGTTGATTGGACCTCCAATGCTGCAACAAAATCTCTAGGGACTATCTCCAAACGTAGCTCCCTGAGATCCTCGGCTAACTCCTTTGCCAATCCTCCACTTACGAGGGTATTGGCATAGCTCTTCCGGCTCAAGGCGTTTGCTACGACGTTGGCCTTGCCTGGGTGATAGTGCAACTTCATATCATAATCCTTTATGAGCTCCAACCATCTCCTTTGCCTGAGATTCAGCTCCTTCTGTGTGAAGATGTACTTCAAACTCTTATGATCCGTGTACACATCACAATGGTTTCCGATAAGAAAATGTCTCCAGGTTTTGAGCGCATGCACTACAGCTGCTAACTCCAAATCATGCGTGGCATAATTCAACTCATGCGGTCGAAGTTGTTGTGAGGCATATGAGACAATCCTTCCGTCTTGCATGAGTACTCCTCCAAGTCCTAAGCGAGATGCGTTGCAATACACTTGGAAATCCTTGTGTATATCCGGCAAAATCAGCACCGGGGCTGTAACCAAACGTTTCTTCAGTTTCTGGAAACTTGCTTCACATTCTTCTGTCCATTTAAACTTGGTGTCCTTCTTCAACAACTCCGTCATGGGATTCGCAATCTTAGAAAAAATTTCAATTAATCTCCGGTAATATCCTGCGAGTCCAAGAAAACTGTGGATCTCTCCAACTGAGGTGGGTGCCAACCACTCAGTGACTGACTGAACCTTGGTGGGATCTACTGCTATACCTTCACCTGATATAACATGTCCAAGAAATCCAACTTCCTTCAACCAAAACTCACACTTACTGAACTTAGCGTACAACTGATGTTCTCTGAGCTTCTCGAGAACTAAACACAAATGTTCCTTGTGCTCCTCTTCATTCTTCTAGTACACCAAGATATCATCAATGAACACCATGACAAACATATCCAAGAACTCCATGAAAACCTTGTTCATCATGCTCATAAAATAGGCAGGGGCGTTAGTCAATCCAAATGACATAACCATATACTCATATAGCCCGTACCTTGTGGTGAAAGTTGTCTTAGGTATATCCTGTTCTCGGATCTTCAACTGGTGGTATCCTGAACGCAGATCAATCTTGGAGAATACTTTAGCTCCTTGCAACTGGTCAAACAGATCATTGATCATCGGCAGTGGGTACTTGTTCTTGATCGTCACTTTGTTCAACGCACGATAATCAACAACCATTCTCAATGATCCATCCTTCTTCTCAACCAAGAGCACTAGGGCTCCCCACGGTGATGAACTTCGTCGAATGTAACATTTCTCCAATAACTCTTTAATCTGCTTCTTAATCTCCTCCAGATTATTTGCGGGCATCCGGTATGGTCTCTTCGATATTGGTCCGGTGCCTGGCAATAACTCTATCAAAAACTCAATGTATCGATCCGGTGGCATACCTGGTAACTCCTATGGAAATACATCTGGGTAATCCTTCACTACATGCACTTTCTCCTGAACAACTCCTGAGAGGGAATTTACTTGGGTTCTCCTCGGCGCATGCCTAGATACATACTTGATCCTTTTTCCCTCCGGGGTGGTGAGTAGAATTGACCTACTAGCACAATCAATGTTTCCTCCATACTTTGATAACCAATCCATTCCTAGTATCACATCCAATCCTTGTGACTCCAAAATTATCAGGTCTGAGAGGAAAACATGCCTACCTATGGTTAGCGGCATCTGAAAACATCCTTGGCTTGCCATAAACTCTGCACCTGGTGAGCTTACTAACATAGGTGGTCTAAGAACTTTGGTGGGCAACTTATACTTATCCACGAATCCCCTTGATATGTATGAATGTGATGCACCAGTATAAAAAAGAACGATTGCAGTAAATGACTTCACCAAAAACTTACCGATAACTGCATCTGGCTGCTCTTCAACCTCCTCCACGTTCACGTGGTTCACTTGCCCCCTGTTGAAAGGGTTGGGCTTATTCCCAGAGCTTCCGTTGCCATTGCCATTCTTCAACTCAAGACAATCATTGGCGTAGTGTCCAGTCTTCCCGCACTTGAAACAAGTAATGTGACTTTGGTCCTTCTTGGCGGGCGTTGCTGGGTTAGAGTGGTTCTGATTGCTGCCTACTCCATTACCGTTTCCATTCTTGGGGCCACTATGGTTATGCGAACTTCCTCCATTGTGGGTATGGCCTCCATGGTTGTGGGTATATCCTCCCGAGTTCGGGGTGAAACGAGGCTTCTGCTGAGCTCCTGAATTGAACTTCCCTTGTCCGTACTTCCTTTTGCGGCTCTCAATTTGCTGCTGCTTTCCTTCAATCATAAGAGCCTTGTCTACAAACTCCTGGTAGTTGTTAAATGTTGCCACCATCAACTGCATACTCATCTCATCATTCAGCCCTTCCATAAACTTCTCTTGCTTAGCGGCATCTGTGGCCACATCATCTGGGGCATAGCGAGCTAACTTGCTGAACTCATCCACGTACTGCCCCACAGTACGGTTTCCTTGGCGCAAGTTGCGAAACTCACGCTTCTTCATGCTCATAGCTCCAGTTGAGACATGAGCAGTGCGGAATGCTTGCTGAAACTGCTCCCAAGTGACATTGGCTATAGGAAAAGTGGTTGTGTAATTCTCCCACCACGAGGCGGCTGGTCCATCCAACTGATGTGCGGCAAAACGCACCTTCTCTGCATCTGTGCAACCTGCAGTGGTCAACTCCCTTCCAATCCTGCGTAGCCAGTCATCAGCAACTATCGGCTCCGTGCTACTGGAGAACACTGGCGGCTGCAACCTCAGAAAACGGGCTAAGTTGTCAACTGGAGGTGGTGGCGGTGGGTTGTTGTTGTTGTTGTTGTTGTTGTTGTTGTTGCCTTGGTTCTGGACTAGTAGCTACATCAAGGCATTCTGCTGCTGGATCAACTGAGTGAGCTCCGGTGGGAAGGCAAAGTCGGGGTCACGTCTCGGAGGCATCTGATGGATTTAGAGGGGAGAGATTAGAATAGAATGAGGTCTAATGAGAAAGCACTACCCATATGCACATGAGACAAACACAATCATATCACACCAAATCAATTTAAGCAAGGGCATACAAACGGTCTAGAACTATCGTTACAAAAGTGCTCGGACTACTACTATGTACATGGGGAAATACTACTAATCATATGGTGGTCATCTAGAAATTTTGATCGGTGGAAGACTCCATGATATCTGCTCCAGCTTCGTCTTCATAGTCATAATCACCATCATCGGGGTCGGAGTCGGTGTCGTCGATGATGATGTAGTCTTCAGAACGAATCTCCTTGGGTTCATCGTCTTCTCCTCCTGGCGCGGGGTCTCCCATGAATACTCCTAGCTTCCTTGTCAGGTCGTCATTCTTCTCCACAAGTACTGCGATTTCCTCCTCATATCCGTCGCGTGTAGACTTGAGTTCCTCTTCTAGCTCCGTGTTCCTGGTCATTGCCTTCTTCAAATCTGTCATGCTTGTGCACATCTGGTTCTCCTGTCGGCAAATGTGCTGGTTTAACTCCTGGATGAAAGCTGCAATGGATCTGTCTCTCCTGGTGCTGATCATCTCCCATTGCTCATCTCAGCGCCCAGATATCTGGTAGATAGTGTCCTTAAGATCCTAGTTGTAGACTTCTCCGATGCGTCCCATAGCAATGTGTGCTGCCATGCTCTTGCCTAGACTCTAGGTTGGTGCATCAAAGGAAAACCCTATGGGCTCAGTGACTGGCGTAAATGTCCTTCCTGGAACTTGAACTCGAAACATCCAACACTCCTCTTCTGGTAAAGTGGCGGTGTAGGTCCCAGTGAAGCTCGGTATTCCGATGTTCAGGTACCTAGTGACTTCCTTCAAGTGTCTCCCAAAAGGTGTGCTTCATCCGGTTGTGCAAACTTGTTCCTTGAGTCCGCCATCCTAAAGAGTAGAAAATGGAGAGGAGTCAGAAATGAGTAGAGAAGAGTTACCTATGGCTCATCTTAGTGGTCGTGTCCTACATCAGCGTGTGCTGTGATACCATCTTGTAGCGATCCGACCTCGGACGGTCAAATCTCTGTGTTTAGTGTCATCCCTGGATCGGTAATGCTGACACACACAGCACTCGAAGGATTTATAACAGAGTAGCAATCACACACTTATTACATCGGATGTCTCAAGAGAGAACTTATTACAATAAATATGGCTTAAGGCCATCTAAATAAGATAACAGCAGAAGGCTTGGAAGATAAAGTGAGTCCATCAACTCCAACGGCATTGCTGAGTGCATGACAAACGACCTAGTGCACCTTACTCTTCGTCTGAAAAGTCTGCAACATGATATGTTGCAGCCCGAAACGGGTCAGCACATGCAATATGCTGGCAATATAACACAGTAGAGCAATGAACAGTCAAATGCTATCACTACATGCATATATGGCTGGTGGAGACTCTATGGTTATAATGTTTTTGCGAAAAGCCATTTTTTCCTACAACAAAGGAATATATTTTTATTTAAGTATCATGGTGGTTGAAACATTGAGAGTGGTACCCCCATCTCTATCCCAATTAAAAGTAACCATTAGCAACCCAACAAATAAATTTAGAGTGATGAGATCCATATAATAATCCAAGAACCAGATACTCAAGATGTCCATAACCGGGGACACGGCTAACCATGATTAGTTTATACACTCTACAGAGGTTTGTGCACTTTTCCCCACAAGACTCGATCTCCTCCGTTGGATTTCTCGCACTTCAAGGTGTTTGAGAAATGGATGACCGAGACACAGTCTTTCAGAAACACTAACTCTTTACTCCGGGTGGACAGTTACACCTACTTTCCCCTACATCTGTTAACCCACCACTGAAAGAGGTCATGCAACCTACTCAACTATGCTAGAGCCCATAATAGCTTGTGGCTGCACATGGAAGTTTCTAGCATGAATGATCTTATGATCCCTTCGAGCCTGGGTGGCGGACCATAGGAGGATCACACGGTATAACCCCGGGATCTCCTAGGACAACACTGGTATAACCCCAGGTGCCCAAACCAACAATCCACCTAGATGTGTATTAAAGTTGCCACCTTAAGTTGAACCATTAAATAAACAATCTCACATCTGTCATGGATTCACTCAAACCTAATCCACATCTACGAGCATAGCATAGAAATATAAGCATAACGTAGATGTAACTCCCAAATTTCGATAATAAAACAGGTAATAGGTTCTACCTCATCATCTACTTCCCAATACCCACAAATTAATCACAACCTAATCATGCAGTGTTTGAGGATTGTAACTAATGCATAAAAACTGGGTATGAAAAGAGTATGATCAATGTGTTACTTGCCTTGCTGACGATCCGCAAAACCTAATGACTCATAGTAGCACGCTTCGCACTCCGAGAATTCTATCGCAAACAAACAATAGCATACATAAGCACTCAAGCATAGATGCAAGGGTAAAACTCAAATAAGAAGATCAAATCTGAATACTCAACTGAAGAGATTCGATCTGCAAAAAGAATCAAGCAAATCGGAGCTACGGAACTGAAACTACGGTCAAAAGAACTTCGAATTCAAATCTGCTTGAAACCGAATTTTAAATTGTCAAAACCTTGTTCAAGTTG
The DNA here is from genome assembly GCF_018294505.1 of Triticum aestivum. Lineage (NCBI taxonomy): Eukaryota > Viridiplantae > Streptophyta > Magnoliopsida > Poales > Poaceae > Triticum > Triticum aestivum. Next base: position 175,617,624 of record NC_057796.1, read on the forward strand.
CTTAAACAAAAAGAGGGTTTCAAGATGAAGATTTTGGCGTTGGTTTCACTGGATTTGAACAAACGGTTAAGAAACGGCGAGGGTTTGAAGATCAGGGGCTAATTTGCGATTAAAATAATCACGGATAGGTTCCTGGCCGGAAATAAAAATAAAAAGAAAAAGACTAACGAACGAACGTTCGCTAACAGAACCAATCTAACCAAAACCGTTCACTAACAGATTTAAACAAACGAACGCACATTAAATAACTAAACCGATGAAAAACCGATCTAATAAAATAAACCGCGAAACTAAAAAAATGGGTTAAACTAAAAAAACGACCGGTCAACAGCGGCGGCTCCGGCGGCGGGAACTGGCGACGCGGCGCGGGCAGCGGGCGGCGGCGGCTCGGGTTTGGCGCGGGGCGCTGGGTGGGCTGGGGCGGCCTTGCCTCGCCTTATAAAGGCCCGGGCAGCAGTGTCCTGTTCGGACACGACCCTTTAAGGCGGTTCGCGTTTTTTTAAACAGATTTCGCTGGAAAAATCCTAGAAAATAAAATAAAAATCTAAAAATGCCAAAACAAATTTTCACCGTCTAAGTAAAATATTTAGAACACAGTGAACATTTTCTTGTCCTAAAATGCAATTTTGAAAATGCATATTTTTATAATTCAAATAAAATAGCGATAAAATCCAAATAAAATTATTTATTTGATTTTATCATTTTTCCTCCAATATTTCATTTATTTTGGAGAAGTCATATTACCTCCTGTCAGATATTTTAATAGAAATATTTTTGGAGAGAAAAATAATAATAAAATCAAAATGATCCCCGTTTCAATATTTGAGAAAATTCAAATATGAAAATCGTGAAATCCCCAACTCTCTCCGTGGGTCCTTGAGTTGCTTAGGATTTTCTAGGATCGCAAACTAAATGCAATAAAATATTATATGCATTGATGACCTATGTATAACATTCCAAATTGAAAATTTGGGATGTTACACAAGGATGGAGGGCGCGCCCAGGGGGTAGGGCGCGCCCCCACCCTTGTGGGCCCCTCGTGACTCCACCGACCTATTTATTCCGCCTATACATTCTCAAATATTCCAAACCTATCAGGAGAGCCACGAAAACACTTTTCCACCGCCGCAACCTTCTGTATCCGTGAGATCCCATCTAGGGGCCTTTTTCGGCGTCCTGCCGCAGGGGGATTCTACCACGGAGGGCTTCTACATCAACACCATTGCCCTTCCGATGAAGCGTGAGTAGTTTACCACAGACCTACGGGTCCATAGCTAGTAGCTAGATGGCTTCTTCTCTCTCGTTGATTCTCAATACCATGTTCTCCTCGATGTTCTTGGAGATCTATTCGATATAATACTTTTTGAGGTGTGTTTGCCGAGATCCGATGAATTGTGGATTCATGATAAGCTTATCTATGAATATTATTTGAATCTCCTCTGAATTCTTATATGCATGATTTGATATCTTTGCAAGTCTCTTCGAACTATCGATTTGGTTTGGCCAACTAGATTGGTTTTTCTTGCAATGGGAGAAGTGCTTAGCTTTGGGTTCAATCTATCGGTGACCTTTCCCAGTGACTGTAGAGGCAACAAGTCACGTATTGTATTGTTGCCATCGAGGATAAAAATATGGGGTTTACATCATATTGCTTGAGTTTATTCCTCTACATCATGTCATCTTACTTAATGCGTTACTCTGTTCTTCATGAACTTAATACTCTAGATGCAGGCAGGAGTCGGTCGACGTGTGGAGTAATAGTAGTAGATGTAGGCAGGAGTCGGTCTACTTGATACAGACGTGATGCCTATATTCATGATCATTGCCTTAGATATCGTCATAACTTTGCGCTTTTCTATCAATTGCTCGGCAGTAATTTGTTCACCCACCGTAATATTTTCTATCTTCAGAGAAGCCTCTATTGAAACCTATGGCCCACAGGTCTACTTTCCATCATATAAGTTTCCGATCTACAGTTTTAGTTTCCTATTTACTTCCTTTGCAATCTTTTACTTTCCATTCCATAAACCAAAAATACCTAAAATATTCCTTTACTGTTTATCCATCTCTATCAGATCTCACTTTGCAAATAACCGTGAAGGGATTGACAACCCCTTTATCGCATTGGGTGCAAGTTGGTGTTTGTTTGTGCAGGTATTCGGTGACTTGTGCGTTGTCTCCTACTGGATTGATACCTTGGTTCTCAAAACTAAGGAAATACTTACTCTACTTTGCTGCATCACCCTTTCCTCTTCAACGAAAAAACCAACACAAGCTCAAGAAGTAGCAAAGCCTGCCAGTTCCATTTCAAGAACATCCACCTTCCTGCACAAGCTCTTCAGACAATCCCTTTTTCATGGCCGTTTTCGGTCTGGGGGCTCGATATCCTCGGAGCTTTCCCCCGAGCTGCTGGGGGCTTTGAATTCTTCCTCGTTGCTATCAACAAGTTTACAAAGTGGCCGGAAGTAGGTGCCATGAGAAAGGTGACTGCTCAATCAGCTATCAAGTTCTTGAAAGAATTGGTGTGCCGTTCTGGAGTCCCGCCAAGGATAATTACCGACAACGGCACCCAATTCACGAGCCGTGCCTTCATGCAATATGTTCATGCCCTCGGAAGCAAGATCTCATTCGCCTCTATTGCACATCCCAGAAGCAATGCACAAGCTGAGAGGGCGAACGCTGAAGTTCTGCGAGGACTCAAGACGGGAACCTTTGATACACTGCAGAAGCACGGCAGGCGGTGGATTGATGAGCTACCGGTAGTTCTCTGGTCCCTCAGAACGACACCAAATCGAGCTACCGGGCAGACTCCCTTCTCCCTTGTTTACGGGGCAGAAGCTGTTATCCCCACGGAACTCATTTACGGGTCCCCTCGAGTGCTTGCCTACGATGAAGTAGCACAAGATCAGCACTAGCGTGACGACACTGTGCTTCTCGAGGAGAACTGTCTCCGGGCTCCTACGCATGCTGCACGCTATCAACAAGCCCTGCGTCGCTATCATAGCCGCAGGGTTCATGCCCAGTGTTTTGACGAAGGCGACCTTATCCTTAGGCGCATTCAGTCCTCCAAGGGTACAAACAAGTTGACGCTAAAGTGGGAACGCCCTTACCAGGTAGTTCGAGTCACCAAAACTGGCGCAGTCCGTCTGGAGACCGGAGATGGCATTCAATTCCAAAACTCATGGAATATTGAGCATCTCCGCAAGTTCTACCCGTAAGGCGCGGTTGTCGGGCCCTCCCCAGCAGCCACCCTTTCGTACAGGCCTTGCCTCAGCTGCATGTAACCCCTTGTACAAAGCCAGGCGCATACCCTGAGGAACAAAGAAATGAATGATGCGATGGGGGCCCATGGCAAGTTGCATGGATGCATAAGCATAATATCAGCATTGCATAATCATACCATATGTATTACATAAGCATTTCATGAGCATTGCATATAAATAATATCGCATACTGCATCATTTCCATCTGCATAAAACTGCAGGTTCTTGCCGTGAGCTTGGCCTCTACAGGAAGCTGGAAAGATGAACTAACGTTGCGGTCTCCGGCACGCCAAACAGATAAGTTCTATCTCTTGTCCATAAGTGTTTTGTAAGCAAATATTTGTGCATAAGAAAACCTCGGCACCTTTTGAGACTTAAAGAGGTTAGCGGGGGGCTGGTCCCACTTTGCAATTTTCGCCCGGTAGGCTTAGTCCCCGACAGCAAAATAGAGGGTACCGGCAGGATGACCTGTCGGGGGGAATTCGTTTATTTAGAATATAGGGGCATTCCACCTCTGCATGGACATATACATGCGCGAATCCCCGGCAAGGTTCATCTTTTTCATTAATATGCTGATCAAACAAGTACAGACCTTACAGGACACAAACACGGACACACGAGATTACATTATTTGAACTAAAATTTGGCAAGTGCCTACAGATTTAAGATTGAAAAAAGATAAGTGCCCCGTAAACTCCTCTCCCTGTCCCTCTTATCCCAGGTATTGCGGTGGGAAGAGAAGAGGCCGGGAGGTGCGCACCGGCAAAACGCCACCCCAATCCCGTCAGGACCTGCCAAGCACTGCCTGACAAGATCGGGAGTGGCGAGGCTACGAAGGAGGAGGACGGAAGAAACACCTCGGCGGTCCCCTGGTCACTGCTTCTAGAACCAGTCAAAAGGCTCCAGCACAAGCACCGGCAGAGAAGGCCATCGGAGTTCAACTGGAAGACCGCTGGAGGAAGCAAAAGCGCCAAGAGGGCGACCCCTTCCCTAGCGACCGAGAAAACGGTGATGACGGTGCCGGGGAAGAGAGGGGAAAGACGACGAGGTAGCAGGTCGCTAGGGCGAGACGAACGCGTCGATGCAATTGTTCTTCAACTGGACGGCCTGCCTCCCGTCTTCTCCGTCCTCCCTGGCTTCATATTCATCAACAGCACTCCAGAGAAGCGCCAGGACCCCAGCTAGGCGCCTTCCTCGGAGAAGCAACCGAAGTCCAAGATGGCCTGGGGGCTCGAGGCACGCCGCTCCCCACTTTGGTGGGCAGGAAGGTGCGCCTCCCTTCAACATCAGCTCCGGATTTACCGGAAGGGGCAGTGCTAGTATTACAACGATCCCTAGCTTTGCCTCCCGAACGAACGGCAAGGAGGCCAATGACCTGGACACCGGGCTCACAAACAACAGCGGCTCGAAGCGAGATGCCGTGTTGCCTAGCAGACTGCCGACCACGACAGGAGGGGCAAGCATTTCCACGCAGTGGGGAAGCTTGAATTCTCCCACACTACGGGAGGCTCGCCCGCCGCACTTTCTCCAGGCCTGGACCAGACTCACTCCCCGAGCACCAACACAAACTTTTGGTGGCACCAACCTCAAGCTACTACCTGGGGCCTAGCCCCAAGCTCTTCTCCCTAGCATGACCAGCAGAAAGCAGAAGATGGAGGAGAAAGGGGGTAGAGGTGGATGCCTCTACTCTTTTCCCGCCCCTCCTTTTATAGGCAGGCCGGGGAGGAAAGTCGCTCCCTCAACGGGCGATCGCCGCCCTCCTCCACCAATTCAAGATGACCAGGCCCCGCCTTGATACTCTCCCGCACCACGCGCCTCCATTACCTACCCCATGCGATGCATGCTGCATACATGGCTGGGGATAAGGGCGTGGTGGGAAGAGTGAATTGGCATTTTCTTCCCCGTGCGTTAAAGTCATTCACGGGCCATTACAAGAATGGCCCCACCACGATTGGCTTTACATGACGCACGGGAAAACCGGAAACTGGCCTGAGCTCAAGATTAATGAAGAAGCAATGAAGATCTCAAGGGGCCAACCACTTCCACGCCCTGCCTGTGCACTTATTAGGGCCTACCCCAGCGACGCTCGGCAGCGTGTTCGGGACAAGCTCGGGGGCTTCTGTCAGTGCAACAAACCCTGGGTCTGTTGCCCAGACTGTGCACAGGCACGAGAACAAGATTACAGCGCCAAGGTCAGAATGGAGCACAAGGAATCAGCTCTTCGAAGGACCAACATGCAACACAAGAAGGCCAAGACAAGCCAGAGGAGCAAGATAGCGCTAAGGAAGAAACCTCCCTTACGGGGCAGGCGAGCCTGGCAAGGACGGGGTCACCCCTGGAAGCGAGCCTCCAGGTCATCCCGGCAGGCCTGTCGGGACTCGCGTGGGCAGAACCACCTCACCACGACGCACGTCGTCGATCGGTGCGGTGTGAAGCTCCAAAGTGACTAAGTGGCTGCTATTTGCCACATGGCAACCACTTCCTATAGAAAATGCCTCCAAATGACACCTGTCCTGCGACGTGTCGAGCGAGCAGGTGCGAAGCTGGCAAAACAACCCAGCAAGGCTTGTCGGGCAAGCTACGATGTGATGTTGAGCGGTGCATTTAATGCGCTTTGTCAGCCTGCAGAGTTAGGTATGATAGCACCGTTTGCTATCTAATCAGTGCATAATGACTTATTTGCCACTGTGGTGACCCCTTTGTCTATAAAAGGAGGCCCAAGGTAACCGTAGAAAGGGTTGGACACTGGGTTACGAATCCACCCCCTCAGATATTCATACGCGTAGTCGTTCTTCCCTGAGGCAACCCTGCCGGGCAAGCGTGTTACGCCCACCACCATTTTTCCACCATCAATCCACCAAAGCAGGAGTAGGGTTTTACGCCTCACGGCAGCCCGAACCTGGGTAAAAATCGCGTGTGTGATCTCTGTCGTGCTGCCCCACGCTCCTCTGCTCTTTGTGCAATGTGCCATCCCCTCGCAGAACCAGCAAGGGACTCTTGGACCCACTGGTGGTCGCGGTTTCCCGCGACACGTGTACACCCTGTACTCGTTATGCAGCTGGACGCCGCGGCCCGGCATCTCGTATTGACATGAACATGAAGGTGACCGGACCTTGCAAGAGAAATTGAACTTCCACTTGGTAGGCGAGGTGAGCTTAGACTGGAACGATGATGCAGCGCAGAGATGGCTGTGCCGGCCAAGGAGGCCTTTGCTACATGAGGCGGTGCCTACATCCCCTCTGGATGAGGGCGAATCTCTCAACCTGCTATTTTTCTTCAGTCTGGCCTGCTACTTCTTCATAGTCCGACCTGCTGTGGAGACCTAGACGGTGAGGATGTAGCCAGTCTCAAACGCAACTGCTGCGTTAGGATGGCCTCGATGCAGATGGATTGATGGCACCACGATTAAAAAAAGAACAACAAGGAGAGGTAGATGCCCGCACAGACTCTCGCACTTTGTTTCACGCGTGCCCTGTTTGATCTTCTTCAGCTACACATTGGCATGTATGCATCGGACCCGTGCGTTGCGGTGACCTATCTTGCAAGCTCAAGGGTGGCTGAGGATGACACAGACAACAGCTCACTACTCACAGGAGCTCATCGTTGTAGACGGAGATGAAGGTCGGGGGAGCCGGCTGTAATTGGTGCAGTGGGTCGCAGCGAGACATGCGACCAGCTACAGGTCGAGACATCCTGCAGCTGCAGGTCGAGACATCCTGCAGCTGCAGGTCGAGACCTCCCCCAGCTGCACGTCGAGGTCAGAGGGATGGGGAGGCGGTGGTTGGTCGTGATACGAGAACGACGATGAAAGAGAATTGCTTTAGGCTGCGGGAAGGAAGGATGCACCACTGGTGAGGATGTAGGCATCGATGGAGCAGGATGGTGGTGCAATGGATGACAACGATGAACTAGAGGAGCACTGGGCAGCTGGTGGAAGGCGGAGTTGCCACTGGCTCTGTGAAAGAAGGCCAAAGCGGCATGTTCAAGGGCGATGGAGGATGCGGGCCGTGAGCCGCACCGACACTGCGGGGAGTATCTTGGCTCCCGACACAGGCTTGGATGGGCACTAACGGCGTCGTGGTCGACCGGTAACCCTAGGATCCGATGGCCTAAGGGGTTGGGCTCGACGCCTGGATCTAGGAGGAGGGAGAGCTGCATCTTCATCTGGCGCTGGATGTGGTAGTCTGTGGCGGCGCGTGAAGATCTACGGCACAACTGCAGTGGGATCAGGACGGCGGCGACGGGTGGGGATCGAGTGTGGATGGATGCCCCGGTGGTGCGGGAGAGGATTGTGGGCTGCGGGTGGTGTGTGGGCTGTTTTTATCGGGTCGCACCGGTTCAGGAGCATGGCGTCGCGCCTATATAGAGCCGACCGTGATCAGAATAGTTATTCTGATCCTGTGATCATAATAGTCCTACTCTCTCTCTCCCTCTCTCTCTCTCTCTCTCTCTATATATATATATATAGGGTAACACTATTCTAAGCATGAGTGTAGAATAGCTTATTCTACACCCCTAGTAACGGTATGTACAAAATCTAGTAAAACACTATATAAAATGTAGTAATTCTGAAATACTTTTAAGAATACAAGTTTTAAATTTACTGCATTATCAAAATAGTTACCATATTTTGTATGCTACGTTACCACATTTTGTATAGAGCGTTACTAGGGGTGTAGAATAAGCTATTCTACACGCACGCTTAGTTTAGCGTTACTAGGGGTGTATAAAAATGGTTCCCTCCCACTTGCAAAGGGTCGTGATCCATCATGCCCTCATGGCCTAAAATGGCCAAAAAAAACAAGGTAGATTGGCAGCGCCACCGACGGGAGGCAAAACCCTAGCCGCATGTGCTGTTCACTAAGAGAGCCTAATAATTACCAATGTGCAGGGTAATAGTTAACCTACTAACCATAATACATGTACAGATTTCGTACAAATGTACTTAAAAATGTTCAACCAAGTTGACAATGCATATAAGAGAAATCATTAGGTGCCTCGAGAAATACCGGTTGCCTTTGTTATCCGATTTCACCTTTTCCATCGAACGACTTAACAAGGAGGTAACGAACTTCTATAAATGTAAACAAAATTACAATTTTGCGTCAATTTGTATACACTCATTGTTTTAAAAAGACGCTATTAAAAACACGAGTTAATGAAAAATTGAAGTTATCGTGTCCATAAGAAGATGCACTAGTCTTGTTTCAATGAGTATCTTGTAGCCTACCTTGATGAATAATTAACTATCGTGTGGTGTCGACGGACATGTGTAAAAAGGATTGCATTGTTATGTTTCTACACATTTTGTTTGTTTGTGTTGTCTAATATATTAAATTTATGCTTCAAACAATAAAATGAGACGATCTAACTTTGTTTTGGCTAGCCAAAAGGCACTACAAAAAAAAGACACATCCGTGACATTTTGGGCCGAACGAAAAAAAATTCTGTCATACATATCACACTTCTATGACGATAATTATGACAAAACCCGGTATCATCATAGATGTGGTGGGCTCCTACTTCTATGACAAAAAATCATGACAGAAAATGGGCTTTTCGTCCTGCGCGGGCCGGCGACGCAGCTGCATGACATTCTTTGGGCCGTCCATGACGGAAAAAACCGTGGTTGAAGCGAGGGGGAGGAAAATTTTGGGGAGTTCCCGGTTACGGTGGGAGGTCGGGGGCCGAGCGATGCGCGTTTCTCTCGTACACGTACGCGCGTGTGTGCGAGGCGTTGGCTCTAACTAAACCCGAGCGAGGCGTTGGGCTCTAATTGAACCCGAGCGATTGCACTACAGGCTACGCATTACTGAACCCGAGCGATCGATCGATGGCTGTTAACTGAACTCGATCGAGCGATTCCTTCGCTACTGCTGCTAACTGAAGCCGATCGATTGGATGAACAGTGAGCGTTGCGAGGGGGGGTTGGATGAACAGTGAGCGGTGGCGTTGCCTCTGGATGAACAGGACCCTGTGGTGTGGAGGGCTGGATGAACAGTAGACGGTGGAGGGGTGCCCGTGGAGGGGTGGTTGAACAGGACCCCGTGGTGTGGAGGGCTGGATGAACAGTAGACGATGGAGGGGTGCCCGTGGAGGGGTGGTTGAACAGTAGCCGGTGGAGTAGCGCGCGGTGGAGGCTGGATGAACAGGAGCCCGTGGAGGCTGGAGGAGGTCGACGGTAGCCCGTGGAGGCTGGAGGAGGTCGACGGTGGAGATGAACATCATCCCGTGGAGTCCCGTTTTGCGGTACGCCACACCCCTCCCGATGAACAGGACCCCCGTTTCGACCGTAGGAGGTCCGTTTCGTCCGTTTTGCGGTACGCCACACCCCTCCCGATCAACAGGACCCCCGTTTCGACCGTAGGAGGTCCGTTTCCTTTGTTTTGCGGTACGCCACACCCCTCCCGATCAACAGGACCCCGTTCTGAACGTGGGAGGTTTGTTTCCTCTGTTTTGCGGTACGCCAGGCCTCGTTTCCATCGCCTATTCCGTCCAAGCCCTCCCGATGAACACGACCACGCATTCCGTTCCGACCCAGCCGGTTGGCTCCCACACGTTCCGTTGCCTCCCGATGAACACGACGCATTCCGTTGCCTCCCCATGAACACGACGCATTCCGTTGCCTCCCCATGAACACGACGCATTCCGTTGCCTCCCCATGAACACGACGCATTCCGTTGCCTCCCCATGAACACGACGAGGATGTTGTTTCTCTGTTCCGACCCAGCCATGTACACGAGCCCTAGCCGTACGTATGCGCGAGTAGGCGTTCGAGACCCCGCCCGTATGTACACATACGTGGCCGTATTTTCTTTCTTGCACCCTGGCCGCTGTACGTACGTGTACATGCTATGTGCGCGCCTCTACTACGACACGTGCGCGCCTCTACTACGACACGTGCGCGCCTCAACATCGACCAGTATGTACGTACACGTTCGCGACCAGAATGACAACGCTACGTACGCTTCGACCAGGTGGGTCCCGACTATCAGGCACTTCCTTGCCTGTGAAGATGGAGCTGGTGGGTCCCAGCAGTCAAGGGGGCGAATCATTTTTTGCCCGGACGCACTTCCTTGCGTGCGAAGATGTAGCCGGTGGGTCCCAGCAGTCAGGGGGGCGAATCGTTTTTTTTTGCCCGGACG
>NC_057796.1:175628153-175636657 GCF_018294505.1 Triticum aestivum
GCACTTCCTTGCGTGCGAAGGTGTAGCTAGTGGGTCCCAGCAGTCAGGGGGGCGAATCATTTTTTTTCGGACGCACTTCCTTGCGTGCAAAGATGAAGCTGGTGGGTCCCAGCAGTCAGGGGGAAATGTTTTTTCCGCGAAATACAGTGGCCCATCTGGTGGGTCCCAGCTGTCAGGTGGAGGAATCATTATTTTCCGCGTAATAAGGAGGCACTTCCTTGCTGCGGCCCTGGACCCAGCTGTCAGCCTCTCCACGTACAGTCCACGTCCGATGGAAGTCGTTCCTTGACCACGTTGACCAGGCCGCGCCGAGAGCACCACGGCGGTGGACGACGGCGAGGCCTAGGAAGGGGACGACGCGGAGCCGGGGAAGACGCGGCAGTGGAAGCCCGCGCGGAGAGGTGTACGAGGGTTCACTGGTTCGGCTGTGGTGTGAGGCTGCCGTCGCCGCAGGGCCTAGCCAGTGGTGGGAATAGTAGGGGGCGGTGAGGCCTCCGCGGCAGCACAGCCGGCCACGGGAGGCAGGAGCATGCGGCACGACCGGCGCTGCTTTGGGCGGCTGGAGCAAGAAGACCAGAGGTTGAAGAAGCACTACGGCCGTTGGATGGACATCGTACAGTCACTGGAGCTAGAATCGTTCATATTGACTAAGTTGACAAAGCCCTCCGTCCCCGTCAACTTAGTTGGCTCACAAGTCATCCTCCCACTATGGTGGGTTGCAGCTAGCAGGGGGTATTCATTTTTTGTGCGTAATAAGGAGGCACTTCCTTGCGTGCGAAGATATAGCTGGTGGGTCCGACATGTCAGCGGGGGGAACGTTTTTTCGCGAAATACAGAGGCCCTTCCGGTGGGTCCCAGCTGTCAGGTGGAGGAATCATTATTTTGCGCGTACAGTCCACGGCCGATGGATGTCGTTCGTTGACCAGGTCGTGCCGAGAGCACCATGGCGGTGGACGACGGTGAGGCCTAGGAAGGGAACGACACTGAGCCGGGGAAGACTCGGCAATGGTTGCCCACACGGTGGGGAGTACGAGGGTTTACTGGTCCGGCTGCCGTCGCCGGAAAATAACAGGAGGTGTGGCTGAGTAGAGGAATGGCCTGGCCAGCAATGAAGTAGGGTGGGGCGGTGCGGCCTGTGCGGCAGCACAGCCGGCCACGGGAGGCGGGAGCAGGCAGTTCCACCGGAGCTGGTTTGGGCGGCTGGAGCAAGAAGATCAGATATTGAAGAAGCAGCACGGCAGTTGGTTTAACATCCAATGGTCACTACTGCTAGAATCGTTTGTGGACTAAGTTGACAAAGCCAAAGTACACGTCAACCTAGTAGACCCACAAGTCAGCCTCCAAATCTGTCCCAAACAGCATACAGCCCAAAATTTATAGCCAGATTCAAATTAATTTTAAATCTAAATATACCTTAATTTAAATTCAATGAAATTTTACCCGCACAACAACAATGAAATTTAAAATATCAAAATCCGAAAGAAAACAGTATTTTGGAACTAATTGCCTGTTTGCTGTATTTTTTCATTTTACAGCCCATTTATTATTACTTATAGCCCATTTCTTATTACTTATAGCCCATTTTCTGGGCAAAATGCATCCCTCCTCGTCTTGAAAGATTTCTGGCCCAGCAGGGCATAGAAAAGCAAGTAGGCCTACGTTGGTTATTCTGCAAAAAACAAAATAGCTGGCTAGCCATTTTTAGAAAGGAAAAAAACAAACTGGGCTGGTCACGTGCTAAACATATGAAATAAAAGCCTCGGCTAGACGGGCCACGGGTCCCGCACAACCCAGTTGATACCCTTCTCCGTCCCGAAAAAACAAATTTACTGCGCGCGCTGCTGGGTCCCTACTGTCATCCTCACCATGTACAGTCATCTCCTTATTCCTCTCGGTTGTTGACCATGTTAACAACACCGGAGGGCGGCGCCGCAGCGAGCGAACCAAGGTGGAGGACGATGGTGAGGCCTCGGATGGGAACGAACAGGAGCCGGGGAAGATCACAGCCAGCCGTGGGAGGCGGGAGCAGGCGGTCCCGTCGGCGCTGGTTTGGCTTTGGTGGCTCGAGGAAGAAGAGACTGAAGAAACGCGACAAACGTTGAATGTCAATCCAACGGTCAAGGTTGGCACAATCGTTTGTTGACTAAGCGGACACCAAGTAGCATACTTTTTTATATATAGGAAGAAAACTGCGAGGAAAATGCGTTCGTCTGCCGTCCTCCTCACAGGGAACGTTCGCAACATAAGTGACTAGCACCCTTGGTTTTCAACCGAGAGGTCTTGGGTTCGAGTCCCAGAAACTCTCAATTTTGTCCTCCTTCCTTCCTCGCAAAAAAAGGGAAAGAAAATCAAAGACTTGGGAAGGCGTACAAAACAAGCTAGTGTACCAGTAAAGAGACGTTGCCGAGTTTTAGAAAAAAGAAAGACGTGCTCCTGTAGCTGGTTCGAATCCAAACCTAGACTAAGACTATATATGGTGCTATGCTACTCTACAAGTAATGATACTGACATATCCAACGTTCGCTTCTCCTCTTCTCTACTTACTCTGCCTAGCATCAGATGCTCTGGCCGCAGCAACCATGTACGTTGGCTGCTCGTCCAGCTGCTCTTGAGCAGGCAACAACCAGATATGCGCCAAGTCTCCACCCGTACCATCGCCTGTGGGTCTCATCACACCCCCGCCGGCACGCGCACCGCAGCTGATTGCTCATCGCAACCCGCTGTCGTTGGTGTGGTGCCACTGCTGCAAATCACGCAGAGTCATCCGTCGCGTCTCAACCACAATCCGCAACCCTAGCCGAGTCTTCTACAAATGCCCGAATCATGGGGTAATAATATGTTTAAGTGTTGTTCTGCTGCTTTCAGTTGCTGATTTTTTTAATAGTTTGGTTGATGATCTTTCAATTTGATTCGTGCAGAAAAGGGAAGATTCGTGTGATTTGTATTTCTGGGAAGTTGCTATGTGGGGGAATGCAACTACGCTGATTATTTGGTTAGCCGAGGAATCCCAATACCAGCAGGTTGGGGTGTTGGATAAGTAACTGAAGGAACGGCAGAAGAGGAAGATGCAGAGCAGAAGGTTAAAGATGCAGTTCCTATGATCATGGCCAAGCAACAGCTGCTAAACGGCCTTGACAGCAATGAGGATATGAAAGAGCTTGTGAAGATAATTGGCAAAATCGATGTGCTCTGTAGGATGATTGTCTCTTTATTTGCAGTGTATGTAGCACTCGTGATGTATTCAGTGGCTACGACATGAGCACTTTGCTGAAACTAGTAATGAATGAAACCTGTGTAGTAGGCTGGGCGTAGTGTTGTGAACATCTAATGATTTCTATTAACGGAAATCAGGGGGTATCCCCTTTTGCTCATATAAATAAATAAATAGCAGAGGCCCTGTCGGGTCAGCTTTGTTCTCATTCAAAGACGTCGAGCAAATTGCAGTCCAATAGCAAACTATGTCATCAAATTCAAGTTTCACAGCCAAATATGAGTACAACTAAACAACAATGTCATCATGTTTTAGTTGTCATACAATCACCAAACACAAATTAGCGTACATAACAAGTGATGTTCTCATAGCAAAATACTAAACAACATGTTCATCAGGTTTCAGTTGTCATAGCAAACACAATTTCACATAGTAGATAAAAAAATGTCTTCTGACAGGCAAATACGACAAAAGCAATGTAATCATCATCCGCAGCAGCAGCGTCAACATCTTCGCCATGTGTATCAGTCTGAATCGTAATTCCCCACGGTGTCATCTTCTTCTCCGTCCTCAACGTCCTCGAACGTTGGCTTCTTCTTGATCAACTCTTGTATGTCCACAGCAGGACAGGCAATCTTTTCGCCAGCGTCATTGACGTGATGGTTCTCAAAGATATTAGGAACATCTGTGTTATCTTGTACATCAGGAGCAGTGTAAGCATCATCTTGTTGTGCAACTTCATTAAACGAATTCCTCTGCTCAAACCTTTGCAATACTCTCCAGTCATTGCTACGTGCAAATGTGTCTTCCAAGAAAAATATATGTGTTGCTTGATTTGCCAAAATAAAAGGCTCGTTGGTCTGGTACACCGCCTTGACATTGATGGATTTGAAATAATCATCAGCTCTGGGTTTTGCGATCCTGGAAAACAGGTTATACGAACGACAGCACAACAGAACCACACACCGATGATCCTCGAAACTGGAGATATACTGCAACTGAACAATGTCTGTTATGTTAGCATACATTTCAGTTGTCTCTTTGTTATACGTATCCATGCTCATGATGGCACTGTTTTGTGTCTTCCTACCTTCGTCTCGTGCAAGGGTGTTGTAGCGCACATCTCCAACAACGCAAGATTCATAATGTCTTACCCGAGTATCAGGACCCATTGCTAGTGAGTAAAGGGCATCATCAACTGCCTGCCCATCCTCCCGCATCTTCTTAACCTATGGTTAGAAAATAGACAAGCTGATCATCTTATGTACTCAATATATTAAAAAAACTGGCAGTGCACTTCAAAAGCTTATATGGTTCTTGAACCATTTCGCAAATCCTGCCATAACCAGTTTGTCAATGTTTCTTGGATTTTGCGGCAGTAACTCCTCTTTGTAGATTCTGCACAAAATAGTGATCGTGTCAAACATCTAAATATATAAGAATGTGCTGCAAGTTTAGTAGATTACGTTGTATAAGCTGCAGTACTGCACTTACTTGATATAAGGTAGTATCTCAGGACAGTTATTCAACACATACCAAACCATTTTGTCCAAATCTTTAGGTTTGTCCTCTTGTCGACTCTTCCCTGTAACTCAAACAGAATAATCGAAAACATTGAGCCCGGGATTGTCTTCACCCACCTCTTTGCTAAGCTGATCAGCTGCTTCAATGTATTTTGAGCAGAATGTCAACGCTTCTGTAGCAATGTAGGCCTCTGCAATGGAACCCTCGGGTCTAGCTCTATTCCTAACATAGCCCTTGAAAGTGCCTAGCCGCCTTTCAATAGGGTACATCCAGCCATACTGTACTGGACCTCTAAGTAGTGCCTCATCAGGTAGATGAACAGCCAAATGCACCATCACATCAAAGAAGGCTGGAGGATATATCTTCTCAAGGTCGCATAGGATAGTTGGTATCTTGTCTCTAAGACGCTCCAAAGCATCTATCCTGATATTCCTACTGCAGAGTTCCCTGAAGAATTGTCCCAACTCTGCAACTGCTCCGTATAAGTCAGGGCGGCCCAATCCTCTAAGGATAACAGGTAAAACCCTTTGAAGTAGGACGTGGCAGTCATGAGTTTTCAACCCTTGTACCTTGTTTCCATCTGCACTGACTCTCCTTTCACGGTTGGAAGCAAATCCATGTGGGAATCTCACACGTGACAGGACCTCGCAGAATTCTTTTCTTTTTACCTTGTCCAAGACGTACACAGCTGGTGCCATATCCCGTGGTTTACCTTCATCTTGCACCTGCAAATCCTTTCTGATACCCAGGTGTGTCAAATCAATCCTAGATTTTAAGGTATCTTTCGTCTTGCCTTCAATATTAAGAAGTGTGCCGATAATGCTGTCACATATATTTTTCTCGATGTGCATCACATCAAGATTATGCCGCCGATCCAAATCTGTCCAATACTCCAAGTCCCACAGAGTGGACCTGTGGGTAAACAATAATCTCTCTTCTACCCTACCACGCTTCCTTTTCCCGCTACCATTACCAGGATGGTTTCCTGGTGTAATATGCCTGACCTTCTCTAATTCCACTTGCAACTCATCAGCGGTGAGCCTCTTTGGCGCATCACGGTTTTCATGCTTTGCATTGAACACATGTCTTCGGTATTTTCTAGGATGCGGCTTGTCCTTGGCAAGGAAACGGCGGTGTCCAATGTAACAGATCTTGCTAAGTATTGCGTATGACAGCGGATTCCTGTCACAGCGAACACATGCATTGTAACCATGTGTCGTTCGCCCTGACATAGTGCCCAAAGCCGGATAATCATGGATGCACCAAATTATAATAGCACGCAGAAAGAAATCAGCTGGTGGGCGGTGTTGGGGTGTGTTTGGATTGTGGCCAAAGTGCACCTTACCAAAATTTTGGTCATGACCCAAAGATTGGTCTTTGTTTGGATGGTTGCCATTTTTTTGGCATGCCAATGAACTCTAGCCAACTCTAGTTCATTTTTCTTGCCAATGTCGGCTAAATCATGGGCAACCAATACCTCAACCAAAATTTTGGTCATGACCCAAAGATTGGTCTTTGTTTGGATGGTTGCCATTTCTTTGGCATGCCAATGAACTCTAGCCAACTCTAGTTCATTTTTCTTGCCAATGTCGCCAAATCATGAGCAACCAATACCTCAACCAAAATTTTGGCTACCCAATGCTTTGATGGGGCAACCTTGGGCACAAACCAAACATACCGTTGGTCGTGCCACAGCACTAACGCCACCCTCGGCACACTGAAACCGACCGTGTCTAGCGACGATATGAGCGTGTCGCTTACCGTGGTCGCCGTGTCCAGAGGCGGTGCTGGAGCTGCGCCCCGTTGTTGGCCCCAACGACCCACATGAACGGTTGTCGGTGGCGAGGAGGTCGTGGGCCAGCTCCTCCATTGGACTAGTCTGCGCTACGTCGTCCCGACGGGTGTGCCCCACATGTCGGTTTCCCTGTTTTCCCGGCCATATTCGAGCGTCAGTGCTTCGCGTTGCGCATTAGGCCTTTCACTATGTAGGCCAAGCGAGACAACTTATTGTTTATTTGAGCCGTTCAAGTATAATCATGTGGCGTTTGCTTATTTCTCATTCCTCTCCAACCCTCTTCTCCATCGATCATGTCGCCCTCCAGTCGAGTCCATCCTCCCGCATGCCTCATTTGAACATTCCGCCGACTACCATTCGCATGTACCCACCCTAGTCCTCTTTCAATAGATCTCCGGACCCCGAGATGAAATCGAGAGGGAACGAGTAGGCGCACGTGATACCTAAGGCGGATTCAAAATTTTGAACCGGTGATCATAGCATCCGCAAATCATATATAAAGGGTATTCAATGTTCGTTTCATTTTTGAACGTACAATATACTCCCCCTATCCTTTCTAGTTTACATATAAGTTTTATGTGTAGTCAAAGTATCTCTACTTTGATCAAAAAGGTATCAACATTCAACAACGCCCAATCAATATTGTTAGATTCGTACGTACTCCTAGATTTGTACTCGAGATGGTTTCCAATTTGACTATTGACAAGATTAATAATACATGAGATGTATAATGTGAAAATTATATCATTGGAAACTCCTTTCACATACGAATTTGACCGTATGCTTTGTGTAAGTTGCATGTCATATATTATTACTCTAACATTTGGTCAAACTTAGCCTCGAAAAACGCATTAGACCCTGTATGCTTTGTGTAAGTTGCATGTCATGTATTATTACTCTAACATTTGTGTAAGTTGCATGTCATATATTATTACTCTAACATTTGGTCAAAGTAGTATAGTGGAAGTGGATCCTCTGACGTAGGTATCCCTGCCTTACCCTCCCTTTCGGTCACTTACTGGCGGACCCCATGCTTGCTAGGCCCCGCATGTCAGTTACTCAATGGGTTCGGCCATGTTAGGGGATCCTCATCCGTAGTATACTCCCTTTGTTTTTATTTACTCCACATAAAACGGAGGGAGTGGTGGTATAATAAATGACGCGGGCGGGGGAGGGGGAGGGACGTCGGTTTGCTCTCAACTGCGGTCCCACAAGCGAGCGAAAACGCAAGACGAAGCGCGTTCCATTCGATGAGCGACGTGGAGGGTCCAGCGTGCCGGGCTGCAACGCGAACGCGACAAGAGCGATGTACAGTCAAAACCAATTGACCGGTCGTCACCGGAACCACTATTCACACCAGAACCTTCGTTGCTCGGCCTGCGCCAGCCACTGCCCTAAAACCACACCAAATCTCCAGCCCATTCCCCCACCTTTCGATCCCCTAGCCTGCATCAAGCGTCCCCTAGTTCGCCGGAAAGCCATGGTGCGCCGCAAGATCACTTACTACAAGATGCTGACGCCGGAGCGCCGCGCAGAAATCGCGGCGGCGGTCGGCGCCACAGACCTCAGTTCCCAAGCTCGCTTTGCGGCGGGCTAATCCCCGAGTTCTCTGGAGCCAAGCTACAAGGAGGAGGAAGCCGATCCAATGTTCATGGCAGAGGTCGCGGCGCAGAAGGCCCCCGATGGGTATGAGACGATGGACGTCGACTTCGTGCCGGCGTCCGAGTCCCCCATGGTGCAGGCGGACCAGCGGTTCAACATGGCGATACTAAAGGAGGACCGGGAGGCAGAGGCTCAACTCGACACGGAGCGCGCGCATGCCACTGCCATCGAGGCTCTCCTGCAGGCGGAACCGGATGTCGTGGATGTGAACCGGGCGGCGGAGGCTCAACTTGAGGCGGAGCACGCGGATGCCGCTACCATCGAGGCCCTCCTGCAGGCGGAACCGGACGTCCTGGACTTGAACCGGGCGGC